>NW_009276931.1:296333-297351 GCF_000150675.1 Verticillium dahliae VdLs.17
TCAGTTCTGAACGGACAACATTGGTACCCTCTTCACAAAGAGGGGTGATCCGGAATGATGTGGCGACCCAGTGCCAGCATCCATTGAAAACAATACACCGAGTCACAGCTTGATTGGCGGATATTAATTAACGTACATGATAAGCGAGTGGCGCAAACAAGCGAGTGGCGCGCAACACCACAACCAGGCGACTATCACCCCCAATAAGTCGACCAAAACACCTGGAATCAATTGAAATCAATCGGAATCGCCTTCCTCAGACAATTTCACTACTATCTGACAACTTCGTGCGTTATGTCCTGTCTTGCCGCAGACACCACAGCGCCGTTCCTTCACCTTTGTCCTCGACTTGCGACCGCTACTTTGTCTCTTTTCCTGCCTCACCTGCGCATCCACCTCCTTCTGGGCCTGGATATCCTGTCCCTCAGATAGCGTCATGCTCCCTCCCTTTCGGAGACGTGACTTTTTGGCCCTTCGACGCCGGCTGAGTATCTCATTCTCCTCTCGAAGGATCCGGTTCTCAGACTTGAGCAGGGCAATCTGATGCATGATTCCCCGCGCCCCCTTCGAAAGCCGGTCGACAGCTTCATAAATAGATGTCGGCGAGCTATTCTGATGACGGGAGATTCGGCCCTTGATGAAATCCGTCTGAGAGCTCGCTTCAGTCGGGTTGTTTGGCGTCTTAGAAACCCAAGGTTCAGGCGTTCCACGACCCCGCTCCACAGGTGTCGGCGTCCGTGGCTTTACATCCAGTCGGGAAATCACGGCTTCAGGGTCAATCGGAGCAAGTCCTGCGCCTCGAAAACCTCCCTGGATGTTCCTTTCCGTCATTGCCTCCTGGAATGCCGCGAAAATTGCGGGAAAGAAGTCCTCCTTGGTGATGTGGCTTGTACCGGCCCTCATCTTCTTCTCGATTTGCCGTCCATACGCTTGCTTGAGCGGGCCAAAACAGCCAACATCCAGAGGTTGGAGTATATGAGAAGAGTGAGGAGGCATACAGAGCGTGACGACGTTGTTC
>NW_009276931.1:297490-350628 GCF_000150675.1 Verticillium dahliae VdLs.17
TCCAGCCGTTGTCAGACGTGGAGATCACCCAGTCTCGCGGTAGAGCGCTGTTCTCGTACCAGGTCGAGAGGTGGTATTTGCCAGAAACGATGATGTATGGGGGGACCGTCCAGCCTTGGGAATTGACGCCCTGGATCACGGTAACCCATTCCCGATTTCCAGGCTGGGCTAATTTCGTGTTGGAACGCCTGCCTGCACTGGTGACGACCATGCCTGTCGAGATGATGCCCATCATAAAGCCGGTCTCGTCGAAGTTGTAGATATCCGACTCCGCGACGCCGTACTTCGCGATTGTATTCCGTACAAGCGCAAACCAGCCAAGAATGATCTCCGGATCTTCACACCGGGCCCTCTTGTAGTCGTATCTGCGAAAGAAACGCGTCCGGAGCTGCGGTTGTCGCTTTACGAAGTTAGAGGCCCAGCGCTTCCCGACGCTGGGCGCGTCGCGCTCGGCGAGCAGTCGATTGGCCATATCTTCCACTCCACGAAGCCGCGGAGGGAACGATCGCGCATCTAGGTCCAGGACATATTGAACAATTGTCATTTCCTCCAGATCTGTCAAATTCCGCGATTTGGGCGTGGTATCGCGTCGTGAGGACCGGCCGTTGAGCCGGCGACGAAGTGTCGTTTCCGGGACGCTGTAGATTCTAGCTGAAGCTCGGACCTTGAGATTTGGGTCATTCTGGATAGCCCGAATGGCTAGGATCAATTGGCTCTCTTGGGTTCCTGACTCCATTGTTTGTAGTAGAGAAAAGCGCGTTTGAATGGGGAAAGTCGCGTAGTCGCGGTCCCGTGCGCCACTCGCTTGTTTGCGCCACTCGCTTATCATGTACGTTATATTGTTGGTTAAATCCACTTACTGGCTCAACGCGGTTGAAATACTTACTATGCGACTGCCCCGACCCTTGCCCCTAAACGCAGGAACTCTGCCTTAATTAACTAAAACCAGCTTCTATCAGATAATCCGTCCACTTCCCGAGATCTGGAAATGGCACGCCGATGATCTAGATTGCACGACCAGTCTGTAAGCAGTAGAAGAGTCCGGACATAAGGTCGTTAAGGCCTTCACAGCTTACAAGGTTGAAAGCGTACAAAAGCAGCGTGCCTTCTAATATAAGTTTCTCCTCATTAAACTATACTATGGCGAGGTTTTAGTGTATAATTAGTACATCGTATTGCGTCCTGCAGGCAGGGTATCAGTAGACGTATTGCAAATGCAGGCACTATCGGCGTACTGAGGGATTTTTGATGCTTCCTGCACCCTAAGTCTTCTCAAAGGCTTAAACGGTGAAGGGGGAGGGTTATCGGGTAAGAAGAAGAGCGGAGGCGCTACTGAGCCGACTGCCTTAACGGGGGACTTGGAAGGCTATGACTGCAGAACCCGTGCGGAAGGTTCGGGCTAGTGACTCGAGAGGGACTCGGGTCCGACTGAGCATCGAGGAGGCCCTCGTTATTGCGGGCGTTGTGGTTGTGAGAAGTGCTTGGGCCAGGGGACAGACCATATAGGAAGTCCTCGGGAAGCGGTGTGACACAGTCTTTCAATGGACCGGCCAAGGGGGGAGGTGGGAGTCTCATGCTCGGTATCATCGGGATACTCGCCCCTCTGGGCGTCGCTGGAGCAAGATGCCAATGTCAAGCCCAAGTCAGTCTACATGGGTCAGCAATGGAGAATAATAATTGATTGGACTTGTACCTATAGTTATAGAGAAACTCCCTGTCACTAGGTTATTGAGAGGGCGAGGGATCATTATGTTGGATGTATCGACGTGGAGGATACAGGGGCATAGAAGTGCACTTTCGAGCCAGAAAGAATGCAGAGATAGGGGAGCGCGACGTGCAGCGATAGATCACTTCCTGGACACCGAGAAGGCAACTGGTTTCCCCGCGACGCTTTTTATGCAGTGTCCAGCAACACTGCTAAACATTTGGGGGCCAACCTAGAGCAATCGCCAATCTTCATCTCTGGGAACATGTTCCCAGGAGACTGTGGTGTGCTCACCACAACCTATAGGGGGGCTATACCTGGGCATTTCAGCTTGGCAGAGTGGTTTAGGGATATATCCCTAAAATGACCCTTATAGATAAAAGCAAGCCGGCATAGAGGGAATATAAGATATTGCTATCCCGCCTGGAAATCCCTATAAGTGAGGAACCTTGCCTATACATAGTGGTCCTACCTATAGGGACACTCATAGATCTGAGAGTAGCGATCTTGGGGTCTCCCTCCTACCTTTGGCTAGGGATCTTGAACTCCTACTTTTAACTTAAAGACACTCCTTTAATAATGGAGACTCGCAATCGAGAGCCGTATTAGCCGTTTGCCCGCTTCTAGGAGGTGCTTAGACTAAGCGGGGTACGGCTTAACGACCTAAAGGTATAACCCTCTAACGGATTTCTAATCCTTACTTAATAAGTAGTTTATTACCGCTATTAACGGGCTTCTCGAAGGCTTCACTAAGAACTATACGTAGGATAGACTTTCCGTTAGTTTAAAGGCAATAATCTCTAAGTAGTTCTCGCGAATTGCTTCTCCTCTAGGATATAAGGAAGAAATTAAGCGTTAGGTGACCGCTAAGACTTCACTATAATAGGACGCAGTCTACTAACCTTACCAATAACTTCAGAGTTTATTAAACCTATTGACGGCTATAGAGAAGACTAAGTAACGGGCTTATTTACTCGTATTCTATAATATACGGGAGCAATTCTTACGCTCAAAACGGCATAAGCTCATTAAGCACCTTAAGTCCAAGCTCACAAGGTACGACGAAAATAATATAAATAATAACTATTATAGTTAGGGGAAGGGGGGTCGGAGCCTCGATAGAATTTCTCGAGCACTAGATAAGCGTAGCGCACTACCTATAGATGAATGTAACTATATCAACCGCACTACATAAGTTAATCTAGGCAGAAATAAGCTTAGTTGCTAATACTAGAGTAAAGTCTAGAGTTTTGCGCAAAGCAGACACCGAACGTTGAAAGAATTACTACGTAGCTCCGCAGCTACGGGGTTTACTAAATAGAAGATATATAGTAGTGTTTTAATTATACGGATAAGTTCTTCAACTATTAGAAAGTAAGCACCGCTTCATATATCGCGGGCTTACGCACGTAGGAGAAACGCAAGGCAGGACCGGAAAAGCTCACGCCGGCATCGCTAAAGCGGATACAATTCGACGCTCATTAGGGAGATAATAGAAGAACTAATATAGTGCCCGAGCGAAATCATTTCGCGACTCATCCCTTGCTATGCACCGAACATATGGCCGCTACTACTTTCAGGGAGGACGAGGTAGTATACAGCCTCATGGACGGTATATATGCTCTTAATATTAGGGTTCATAGATAAGGATGCAACATAGAGCGACCTATTGATATTTAGGGCAACTAAACATCGAGGATTTATTACGTTCGACGCAACCCTCAATACGTCAAGGAGGGACAGATTTTAACGCTCTCTATCACGTATACATAATATCCAATATCGACCTTCTATTCTCCGATACTTAATTCTTCCGATACCTCTATCGGCACGAATAACCGTGGCGGGCTGTTGATTAGCAAGGTGGCCTCCTTACGTATCCGGATACAATTGACCTGCGCGTCGCCACCGACCTTCGCAGCAGGCTTTGGTCTTATTCTGACATATATCCAACGGGCCGAGGCTCTCTTTGAGCTTGCGCGCGTCCCCATGTATGTCGTGCCGGTCATCCATAGGAACGAGAAAGGACTTGATATTAGGCAGGACACGGATGAGCTCATCTTTCTACTGATCCCTCAGGGGTTATATCTCTAAATAAGACGGCAACCTTAGAGAATAGTAAAAGCCACGTCGGGTCTAGAACGGCGAGAGTGATTTATGGAGGGGAGACTTAGTGCTGAGCCTCTGCCCTGAGCCTCTGCGTTAGTAGTAGGATGTGCGTTAGCCTACAGTACAACCACACCGACCAAGCACCCGCAATTAGTACATAGATACATAGAGCGATTAACACCATCCTCAAAGCTGCACCCCATTATCGAATTAGGGAAGCATTTATATCAGCCGCACATCTTATTAAAAGGCAACCCCAATAGAGAGAATCTCAGCAGGGATCAGAAAGAGGGAGGAATAGATTTCAAGGCATAAAATCCCTCCCAGCGCCCGCGTGAGTTTCAGTGAGCTTAAGCAACGATTCATATCACTAGCGAGCTACTCCTTGTCACAAAGACAGCCCCAACCTCTAAGCTATTCGGCGATACCTGTATTAAATAGAGCCATCCAGCCCCCCGATCCCGCCTAAACCCACTTTCAAGGGCTACATCCGCTCCGAGGAGAATACAACACTTCTCGTCGATAGTTATATTCGGGGCAAATTCGCTCACGCACCTAGAGGACCCTATTGATACGAAGTTCATCTCTTAATCCGAAGCGGCTCTGCTTTTATTATGGAAGATAACGTAACCGGACCCTAGAGATATCATTTTAACTAGGGCTATCCGGCTTTCATGGACAATCGGTCAGTTACGACTCTTTACGATAGATCTCTAACTCGGATAGCTATTACCGTTACCCGTAGTAGCACGGAGCATCGCGTTATCTCATATTTCAAGCCCGAGGACGTGAAAAATCTATCTACCCCGTCACAAGAAGCGCAGAAATAGTTACAAGCCCTACTATTACCCTCGATATAACACACCTCCGCTAATCATAGTATCCATATTAAGTCTAGTATCGCCTAAGGAACGAGTTAACTGAATCTTCATTATTACATGATCGCTAGGGCTAGACCGTAAGTTAACCGTCTCTTGTCTTAGGCATAAGAAATCGATCCCCTTTCTCATATTTGACTTGGGTATAATCATAATAGTGGTATGAATGCACCCGCAGGTGTCCTAGCATTCTTGAACTCTTTCTCGGTAGTCATTATAGACTAAAGAAAATACAACCGCTTCCCTAGAAGTCTCTCTACTAGCTATACTAAAGTAGATAAAGCTATAACCATATCTCAAATGCTAGGTCGCCCCTCCAAACCCTAAGATTTAAGCCCAGTATATCGTTTACTACCTAGTCTACCCGTATAAGCCGAGAATAATAATAAGTACCGTAGAAGAGTCTCATCTCGTAGCCATTTATTAACGCATATAGCTTAATGAAGTCATAGAAATAGCCCCAAGAATGCAAATAGGCAGGAACAGGATATCTCTCAAGTCTCTCCGAAACAGGCGGATCCTCTTAACGGTTTTAGTAAAGAGCTACTTAGAAACGAAGCCTACCCTAAGAGTGTCCTGAGACGGGCTATTGGCAGTAGCCTTCTAATATAGCAACCATAATACAATATCTATCAGCAGACCGTAGTCCACAAACCCGGATAGGTAAATCGAGTAGATTGCCCAAGGAAATTTCCTATTTCTCGTCGTCAGCAGGTCCCACAATCTTGCTAGTTGTCCTTACTGCCAATTTGAGATACGCCTTTACAATGTGGCATTATTCCTTAACT
Organism: Verticillium dahliae VdLs.17; assembly: GCF_000150675.1. Lineage (NCBI taxonomy): Eukaryota > Fungi > Ascomycota > Sordariomycetes > Glomerellales > Plectosphaerellaceae > Verticillium > Verticillium dahliae. The sequence goes on from NW_009276931.1 coordinate 302,971, forward strand.
TACTTCTTTACTACCTTATAAATCTTCGGAGCTTAGGTGCAGTCGTTCCTAAGGTGGGTTCGACCCAATACTGCTCGTTATTTTGAAGTGCAATCTCCCGGCCTCCCTTAAGAAGACATCGAGTCCAAAAGTTATCGTCATCCGCCCTCAGCTTCAAGCCATTTCAGGTTTCTGATACTGAGCCGTCGAGGAACTGTCGATCTTGCACCATCACTGCCCGGAAAGCTGCTAATCGGCCAGAGAGTCAAGATATCGACTTTTCGATCGCCATAGTGGCTATGTTTTCGACGCAGCGTCGTTCGATATTGTCAGCGAAGGTCCAATTGATGATAAATTATATGATTATGCCGGCCTTAATGCGGCTAACTCTCTAGCAAGTGCTAACACCTCCGACTTAGGGTTTCTCGAAAGGGATAAGAACCTACCCATAGATACTATAAGGGAAAGTACTATTATTATCTACGAAGACAATAACCTTTTAAGCTTTCTTTCTAGAGTCTAGGATGCTTTCTTGTCGGAGCGTTGGTTAGAGCAGAGTGAAGAGGTCTTCCGCACGTGGTCCGCAGCAGATAGAAGATAGGTAGGGGGTCGGAATACACCTGAAATCTGGCCATACGCAGCTTGGAGGGCCCTCCGCAACCTATATATACGTTTCTCGTAGCCCTTAGCCCCCCTGACCGACCCCTGCTTGGCGACTCCGCAGGGAACCCGCAGGGTCCCCTGACATATCTATAGGCTATTTAAGCTGCTCCCGCTTGCCGGCTTAGGTAATATAAGAGACGTATACCTTTTAGATCTTTTTGTTTTAAAACGAATAAGTTCGCCTCGGCTTGCACGCGACTAAGCCTAGTAGAAGGCACGTAGATTGATATATACTTATACCTAGCATTAACGTAGGTTTTAAGCCCGCTAATAAACTTAGCTATCTTATCACTACATAAGAAAAGACCACCGTCATGCTAATTAGCCTAAGTAATAGAGAGATCGGAGGCAAAGCGGAGGCATATCGGAAGTAGGCAACAATATGAATAACGAGTCGCGTATATCGGAACAAGCTGAGAGGTAAGTGCCTAGTCATCTCAAACGATCACGGTGCTTATAATAGACTAATAAAAGTATAGAGCGAGGTCCATATGGTAAACATCTTGACGGATTCGGAGAGCAGTATGGTATTGCTTAGCAATGAAGACAGGGTGTGAAGTCGCGTAGCTAGAATCAAGAACCCACGCTTCCTTTTAAGTGCCCGAGAATGCCGTCTATTATTTTGACGGGTCGCAGGCTTCAGGCCATATAAGTTAATAGTAACAACGCCTCTTCACGATTTATGGTTTCGCTTCGACTTTAGGGCAGGAAAGACGCAGTCAACGTGCATACTATCACAGCCGTCTCATATTTTTACGTCTACAAGTTATCTACTTCTTCTAACTACCACCATCATTATCCTTACCTCTTCGCTGCCAAAATACGAAGCATTCCTAAAGGTTGCATCTTCGTCGATAGTCGGGGCGTCTTCTGAGCTGTTCGATTTGCCTACGCCCTTGCCAGCAGGCTTGACAAGGTCTTAGGGGTCTGGCTTTAGGTTGGGATCCATGTTTCTTTATTATCCTATGCATAGGGGTGCTGCAATTACGACGGACACTGCACTTACTCATCTATTGAGATTCTAGAAGGGTGTCGAGGAAGCCCTGGTGTTTAATTAAGTATGATGTGTTTCTTATAGCCAATTTAGCGCCGTTTTATCCCTCCAGGTTGATGGGCAGCGGAGCACTCCTGCGGCCTTCACTTTGAGAGATTCCTCGGGGAACACAGCTCACCAAGGAGCACGCCTTAACCATCCAGGGGTATACTCGAAGCCATCCATACAATGAGGCGTACGAGTGCTGTGCCTCACGCAGGCGGTGAGTCGAACCGTACGCAATATGAACCGCGATCCTGCGATTGTCATTAGTGAACACAGCACACCATCCTGCAGCCCGCTAGGAAGGGTGAAATAGTTGGAAAATGGCATGCAGCAGCCATCCGCATGGAGTGGCTGAGGAAACGTGGTGTCAAAGTGGTCGAAAGAACGGATCTATCTAACTTGTTGTGACCGAGCCAGTATGTTTTGATGCTGATTCTGCTCGAAAAAAAATGCATCTCTGCTCAGACGTGTCTTGGTTGCGACCTAAGGTGTCATGCAGCAGTGATCTAGCATACGTTGATGCCAGACAGGGCCTTAGGGACGAGGCTGATGTCGTCGCACGCTGCCCCCTTTTAGTCATCAGAATGCATTACATGGAGGTATTATACATGCAACAATCCGCATATATGAATTAATGATGCGCCGGGCCCTATTGTCCGACAAAATAGTAGCCTGAACATGCAATAAGCGGTACGGACTCTAGAAGATTGTCGTCACCACGAAATTGAAAGAAGTGGTACAACAGGAGACTTTCCAGCAGTCACTTCCGGGAGACCATTGGCTAGTTGCCCACAACAGTAAAACGATTTGAATACTACCGGGGTGGTGACTGGAAAGAATGCATCAAATGAAGATTCTACAGAGGTACATGTGTAAGTACCTCCGGGTCGCAGATAGGACTATGCCTGATCGGCAACAAATGTCAGATACTCGATGCCTCATGTATCGTATTCGTCACTTCTGGCCGAGTCCTCATATTAAAAGGACCTCTTGATGGTTGTAACTTGGTTGATCCTTGTTTTGTACTGGTTCTGTCGAGTGACAATCTTGACCCCACTCCTTCACCGCCCTGCGGCAGAATGGTGAAATATTCAATAAACCCGATTTCAGACACCCTTCAAACAGATCCAAGCATCAATCCGACAACAGTTATGTTGCCGATCAGGCAAGGTTCTGTTCTGTGACCCAGGAGTACTTTCATCCCAAATGTGGAGTCCTCATTTGATGCATTTGTTCTGTCGTTATCGCCCCGGTAAGACTCCTTACCGATGCTGGATCTGACCAATTACCTTCGTTTGGACTTCTGGAAGTCTCCTTTTGTACCTTAACAACAATCAATCCACTTTGTTCAATTCCGTGGTGACAGTTATGAGCCCGGGCGACGATACAGCTCCTTGACCTTCGATATCTACAGCAGGGCGCCTACGGCCAATACGCCTGCTGCGAAGCTGTCTACAGCTGAATCGCCGCTGCACTTCAACAGTCAATTGACGCGACGTTTCGCCATTGACGACCACTGGCCAAGGGCCGTTACCGACATCCTCCAGGAGAGCGATCATCTCTCCACGACACATCGAAGCAGGAGAAATCAGCTCCTCAAGACCAATTGAACCTCCGAGACGTGTGGCCTAGGGCTTGAGTACACGCGGGGTCAATTGATGATATTCAACATACACGCGATCAGTCGCGACCATCGAACGACCTCCCCGACGGTCTCCGACAACGCCCAGGGATCCTCAAGATGGACTCTGGTAAGCACAGAGTGACACTTACAAGGAGGGAGGAATGGAGGACATGGCTCAACTCCGTCAGAGCCGTGGCGACCTCCTACGAGGCCTGGGATCTAGTCGACCCAGACAAAGAGGCTGACAGACGGCCCAAGAGGGCCAAGAAGCCAACAGCACCGTCATTCGAAGATGAGACGCGAGATCTCAGCACACTGCTGACGTTGTACAAGATCCATTTGGACATCTACAACAGGGAGTCAGCGGGCCTCCAGGAGGTCCAGAAATACATCCTCAACACAGTCGACAGGAGCCTTTCGGCCGTCTTCATGAACGAGGAAAGCAGCCAGGAGTGGCTCAAGGCGTTGAAGGACCACTTCGCCCCTTCCGACATGGGACAGAAACAATACATTCGCCAGCGCTGGGAGGAGCATATGGCGATGATCAAGAAGATGGACCATGAGAAGTGGGTTGACGACTTCATCCTACTCTGTATCGAAGTTGAGAAGCACGGGATTCCTCAGCTTAAAGAAGCCGCAGATCAAAATGTTCAATTCCTTCGGGCAATTCTTTCCGTGTCTCCAGGGTGGGCCGAAGCAGAGTGCGCCCACCAAGTTCGCCGGGAGCTGGATGATCGTGATGGAGGGAAGGTACTGGCGTTGAGGTACAAGAGCTACCTTAGAGACTACCAACCGCATCGCCTCACCACCAAGCCATCTCAGACGTCCTTCTACAGCGACTCGGTGACCTTCATGGGCAAGGACCGGAATGGTCAAAGTGATCGGACGAGTGCCCAGGATTCCCATCGTGACTCTCCTCAACAGCCAAACAGCTCGCCTTCTCGCAGACCATTCTGCGACTGTGTACAGCAGAAGAGGGCACCCAAGGCGTGTCAGCCCATCTGTCTGTGCCCAAATATCGCAGAACACCGGAGGAAGAAGAGCTATCAATCCGATCAGAGCCTGCTGGACTACATTGACGAAGCGAAGAAAAGGATGAAGCCAAGCACATTGCAATTCTGGAACGAGAAAATCAAGGAGGACAAAAAGAAGCGGCAGGAGGCAAGAGGCACCAGTGGAGTCGCCGTCTCTGCTTTTAACAACTTCCTCGGTGACGATGATGAACAGAGCTGCGATGACGAGTACACCAACTTCATGAGCAACTTCTCCGTCGCTGATTCGGACGAGTTTCAACGGACAAACCGAGGAGGGGATCTCCGTCACGAGTTCCTGATCGACTCGGGTACACCCAACCATATAACCAACAACAAAGACCTCCTCACCAACTTTCGCGAGGCCACCGACACTGTAAGATACAGCACAGGAGGAGGCAAATCAAGCCCCGTCGAAGGGCATGGCACGATGGCCATCGACACCCTCGACAGCAAGCAGAACGTCATCAGCATCACCTGCCATGATGTCTCGTACATCAAAGACTACCCGACGACGCTTATTTCAGCCAGGCAGCTCCAACGCCAAGGACTCGGACTGGACTCGCTCAGGAACATGCTGTTCAACCCAGCCACTGGCTCAGAGATCCCACTTCAGGAGAAGGGTGGCCAGTATGCGGTGAACACCCTACATAGCACCACTTCCTTCTATCACTCCAAGAAGCAGAGAGCCGCGATGGTCAGCGACTCGAGGCTCTGGCACGAACGGCTGGCTCATGCCCACCCAGAGGCCATACAGCAGCTGCCATACAGCTGTACTGGAGTTGGGGTGAAAGGGCCAACAACATTCGAATGCGAGTCTTGCGGGGTAGCGAAATCCAAGAAGATTGTATCTCGGAGACAGCCAACGTACACGACGACGAATCCATTTGAGCGCGTCAACCTGGACTTCTTCAGCCCTGGGAAGTCGTACAACGGCATGGAGTCGTGCCTTGTAATAACGGACGCATATTCGGGGAAGATTGTTGTCAGGATTCTGCCTGCCAGAGCAGATGGCTTCCAGGCGTTTATCAACTTTGAGATGTTTCTCTGGAGACAGTACCATCTGGTCATCAAGGTCCTGAGAGTTGACTGGGACTCAGCACTACGCAGCAATCTGGTTACTTGGTCAGAAGAGCGCGGCATTCTCTTGGAGAGATCAGCCGCAAGGACACCAGAACAGAACGGTGCCGCAGAACGCAATGGAGGCACGATATTCACCATCGCAAGAACCCTTACCTCGGCTGCTGGGTTCCCGGAGGATTTGTGGCCAGAGGTGGTACAAACCGCTGCATATCTCCACAATCTCACGCCGAAGGGACGCCTACAGTGGGCGACACCAGAAGGAAGGCTGAACGACTGGCTCAACTCCAAGGGCCTTGCCGCTCGAACTACGGCTCCAGGCCTGGCTCACCTGCGAAGATACGGATGCAGGGCGTATCCTCTCACGGCAGACGCCCAAGAGGGACGTAACCGAAAGCAGAAGCTGGCTCCGAGAGCCCACATCGGCTATCTCTGTGGATACGACAGCAGCAACATATACAGAATCTGGGTTCCAGAGATGAAAGCAGTATTGAGGACAAGAGACGTGGGTTTCGATGAGTCCACAGTTTTCAAGGACGCCCAATCCCCAAAGCCAATTCTACAGGACGAATTCCAGGCTTTGGACGTGCCCGTTGCGGACGCCCAGAATCCTTTCAACTCGTCACTGGACATTGACGAGTTCGATGTTGCCACCATCGACCTGTTCGAGAAAGCCCGGACATTCCAACTTGGAGGAAAGATCAACGCGGAGATACTGCGACCCCGGGAAGGTCACACAGCCAGCAGAGATGATGTCCTGCCGTCACCACGTCCAACTCCAGAGACGGAGACTGGACAAGGCCAGCCAGCTGTCTCTGAGGGGGTGGAAGATGCCGTAATAGACACCATTCAAGGGGCTGAAGATGCTGTGGAAGACACGATCCCCGTGCCAGACACCATTCAAGTGACTGAAGAGGCTATTGAAGACACTATCGAAGTAGCTCGGAGCCCTGAATCAACACCTCAACACACACCAGCTGATCAAAGTTCAGCTGAAGACGAGACAGAGACTGTGGAGGCCCGACCATCAGTGGCACCAGCCCCACAGCCGTCGCCATCAACACAAATCCAAGGCACTCGAAGGAGCGCTAGAGACAGAAAGCCGTCACAGTTCAAAGACGGCACCCCCACCGACCAGGCTCTAGGAGCCCGCCGCAGCAAGAAAATGCCTCCATCATCACATTTGACCGTGGAATACTCATTCTTTCACACTCAGACTCCATCGAACAAGAAACCGCTTCTCCGAACAGATATGCCCGCGGAGCCAAGATCCTGGAAGGAGATGCTTCATTCTGATCACAAAAAGCAGTGGCTAGAAGCAAGCGTCCAGGAGGTCAACACCATTGAAAATATGGACACAATCGAGCAAGTCCCCTTCGAATCGGTCGACCAGGAAATACACAAGGTTCTCGGGTTGACCTGGGTCTGGAAATACAAGGTTGACTCCACCGGCTACGTGACCAAGTTCAAGGCCAGGCTCTGCGTACGAGGAGACCAACAGCCCAAGAATGAGATGGAAACATACGCGTCGACACTGGCAGCCAAGACGTTCAGAACGTTGATGGCCATCTGTGCAGAGTTTGACCTAGACACGCACCAGTTGGATGCCGTCAACGCCTTTCCAAATGCACACCTCGACGAGACAGTCTACGTCTGGGCCCCTCAGGGCTGGGATCTCATGCAGGAGATGCAACAGAAGAAGGGCGCTCCACAGAGGCGCACGATTTTCAAGCTGAAGAGAGCTTTGTACGGTTTGCGCCGATCACCGCTTCTCTGGCACAAGCTGCTGTCCGAGGCTATGCGGAAGATCGGCCTCGTGGCTCTCGAGGAAGATAACTGTGTCTTCATGGGCAGAGGCATGATCATGTTCTTCTACGTTGACGACATCATCCTCATGAACCGCAAAGAGGATCGCCAAGCGGCCGAAGAGCTGAAGAGCCAGCTCAAGTCTCTGTTCGAGATGCGAGAACTTGGCGAGGTCAGATGGTTCTTAGGCATCAGAGTGGTCAGAGATCGTAGCCAGCGCAAGCTCTGGCTGTCTCTGGAGAACTACATCACTGAAAAGATGAAGGACCTCAACCTCCAGCCATCCACCAGAGGTCATTTGACGCCTCTATCAACAGACCCAGCACCTGCTCCAAAGGATTACGAAGCCTCTGCTGAATCCATTCAACTATACCAACGCAAAATTGGTTCCATCAATTACGCAGCAACCACAACACGACCTGATGTGGCCAAAGCTGCCTCAAGACTTGCGGAGTCTCTGCTCAGGCCGACAGAACTCCATCACCTTGCAGCAGACCACTGTCTCCGCTACCTCTATCGCACAAGGACTCTCTCGCTGTCCTACGGAGGATCAGGAGACCATTCTACTTGCGGAGTCTCTGCTCAGGCCGACAGAACTCCATCACCTTGCAGCAGACCACTGTCTCCGCTACCTCTATCGCACAAGGACTCTCTCGCTGTCCTACGGAGGATCAGGAGACCATTCTACATCGCTGTATTGTGCGAGCGACGCATCATTCGGCGATGATCCCATCACCAGATTTAGTTCACAAGGATACACCACCATGCTCTTTGGAGGTCCAATTGACTGGAAAGCTACAAAGCAGCGATCCGTGGTCACTTCTAGCACCGAAGCTGAGCTGGTGGCCCTCAGTGTCGCAGCGAGGAACTACCTTGCCACTCTTCGTCTGATCAAGGAGCTTCAGCTACGTTTTCATGGCAAGGTTCCGATCCAGATGTTCTGTGATAACCGCCAAACGCTGCTGTTACTCACTAGTGAGAGGCCTCAAGCCACTACGAAGCTCAAGCATGTTGACATCCATCGTCTTTGGATCCGACAAACAGTCAGACAGGGGAAGATATCCGTGGACTGGATGAGCACTGACAAGATAGTGAGCGATGGGCTTACAAAGATTCTCCCGACTCAGAAGCATCAGAACTTCGTGAAGCTTCTGCAGATGGAGTGCGTACCAGCGGTCCACCAGTGAACAGCTTGCTCAATTTCGCCCACCTCTCCTAACACTTACACACATCCTTATTTGCTTCACAAGCACGATTTCCTTCATCTGCCCTGAGAACGCCAACTGTTCCAAAGGCACCAAATTCTCTACCAAAAGCCGCCAACAGGCATCTGCCTGATCTTTCGTGGTTCAGATGGTCAGAGAGAGGCTCGCCTACCCATCTGAGGGGGTGTGTTGCCGATCAGGCAAGGTTCTGTTCTGTGACCCAGGAGTACTTTCATCCCAAATGTGGAGTCCTCATTTGATGCATTTGTTCTGTCGTTATCGCCCCGGTAAGACTCCTTACCGATGCTGGATCTGACCAATTACCTTCGTTTGGACTTCTGGAAGTCTCCTTTTGTACCTTAACAACAATCAATCCACTTTGTTCAATTCCGTGGTGACAAGTTACCTAAGCCCAGACTAGTGGTTTAGGTGCATGGCGATTTGACGGATTCGCATATTCATCCGTTGGAGCATGCCGTTCGGCACCAACAAACACGGAAGTCAGCCATTTATCGTTTCCATCACAAGTTTCCCTCCCAGCTCGCCCGACACCTTCCGACGTCGCTTCTTGACCTGCAACACTTCTACGCATGTGTCACTCGCCAAGCCGTACTTCCCGCAACAAGTACCGCGTCAAAAGCTGTCCAGCGCAGCACTGCCGCCTCACCGTGGCAACCTAACCTGCAGACTTTTGACAACCAAGTGGTCTCTCCACTTAGAGCCACAGCCAATACCGTCGTCGAAATGTCCTCAATTTACGAGTACGCAGCCATCACGGCGCCGCGGACAATCCGCCTGATGCACGTCTACCTAGGCGACGAATCTGATCCTATCAACCTGTCCATCGTTGTGACGACGCTCGATGCTGTCCCGGATTTCGAGGCTATCTCGTACTGCTGGGGCGATGCACAGGACCGCTGCCAAGTTACTTGCGACGGTGCCACGCTCTTCATTACCAACAGCCTCGTCACGGCGCTCGTTCACTTCTGGCTATCCGACCGGCCGCGCGTTCTGTGGGCCGACGCCATCTGCATCAACCAGGGCAGCGTGATAGAGAAGAACTGCCAGGTGTTGCTCATGCCAAACATCTACGCGCAGGCAACGCGGACGCTTGTCTGGCTTGGTGTGGCCAATGACCCCGTGTACGGGTACGTCTCGCCAACTGTAGCGACCTCGATCCGCGAGGCCCTCGAACTGGACGGCAGCTTTGAACAGTCCAAGAACGGGTTCATAGTTATATACGACTAGTCCTATCACCTGTCTATTGGATCATATTGGATCAGACAAAATACCGCGACGTGGCTATGTATCTCACCGGAATGTGGGTCGGAACATGCTGACTACTCTCCCTTGAAAGTGGCTGCTGTGAGAGCTCCTTGAGTAACTCTCGAGGCTTTGCGGGTAGATAAGATCATAAGATCCGTTCGATGGTATTCCATGGCTTCGCCGGTCGAAGGAAATGAAGGTCATTGAGAAAAACAATAAGCTTACATTGAGGTAAACCAACAATTGTGTTAAGGGGAATCGTGGCTAGTGTTCGACAATGTCTCGGCGAAAATAAAGTCAGGTTGCGTCAATCAGAAATGTCTCGTTGCCGGCGCGGGACCCATTGGGGTGGGTGCGTAGCCGGTCGGGATACTTGTTACTTTCGTAAATGTCCCAGTCATTGAACGAACAATTCTCGGTAACTTATTGACGGATCATGGAAGGGTCGGTGGCTCTGTGTTCCTCAGGACTCTGTGGAAATCCTGCTGTCTTACTCATGAGCCGTAGGTCTTTCCCTACAGGCCCCTGAGGAGCTGGCTTCTCTTGTCCATAGGCCAAGCGGGCTATGTCGGCGCAAGCATGCTGGTGGGTGATTGGTAAGTCTCCTCGTATAAGTCACTCAAGCTCAGCAGTTCTCTCGAGCGGCTGTCTTCATTCAGGTCGCAGTAATACGTAAAAGATCCTCAGTTGCACGTGTCGCTTTGTCGCTTAATTGCGTTCCCAGCCGCCGGGTCGTGTGGTGAGTGCGGCTGCGGCGGCAACGAGTAGGGCAATGGGAAGGCTGCGGATGATTGGAAGTGAGGAGGTAAATGCGCGGGATGAGTGAGCGCATGATGCTATCAAAGACTGGGGAACACATTGTATAAAATGGTGCCTCTCGGGCGACCGGCAATCTCTCATTCCGCTGGAAATACGACGATTCGGCGATTTTCTCGGTCCAGATGCCCGTGCAGTGATACCACTTTCCTGTCTTTTAATCAGTCACGTTATAAAGAGACTCGAGTGACGGGACAAGGCGCTGCGTGAAAAGTCTGGACCATCTAATCTCAATTAGCCAAATTCGTGTGTCATCGCCTTCAGATTCGGATGGTGGGAAGCCACAGAGATGAAAACAGTCCATCCCACTCAAAGACTTTTTTTCGAGAGGCTAGCTCTCATCGATCACCCATGACACTGTCAGACCCTCCTCCTTTAGTACAAACAACGCCCACAGCGACACCAACGCCATTTGGATGACAGGGAATCCCTTCTTCGACCACAACCCGTACCAGGACCACGACCACATCACAACATGACCACGGCCAACAAGCCGGACCATTTCAGCTACCTCGAACTCAAACTTCGGCGACGGTGTCAACTGCTACCATCATGCACTCATCATTCACCGATCCCCGCCCCAGCCTGGAATCCGCTCCCGTCGCCATCCCGGCCAAGACGATCCGGTGCATGCGATGTGCGTCTGCCATGGAAATGACATCAACAGACGATCTTAGCTCCAAAGGAATGGTTCGCATCTCCACAAACCTCTACTATTGCGAACGGTGCGCCAAAGAGACCGGCTTCACCTGCGTTCGCCGCCAGGAAGAACGGGAATCGGCTCGAGACTCGAAAGACAGGTCACACCAGACGGGGCAAGCAAAGTATTTCTCTCGCACAAATATAACAATGGACTACTCAGCAAGCCAGCCTTAAGGCCTCTGGCAGCATCGGAAATGCCATATTGTTCCAAGTGCAACATCCACGGCAACCGCCAGCGACAACGCTCCAGGCGTGTTACGGGTTGCACCCATGATGAAGTATCAGGCAGCGCCATGCCTATACGCGTCCCAGCTGCGATACAGCTGCGGCAACGACGCGACCCCTGCGCGAGGTCACGTAAGTAGACGTGCGAAAGGCACCCCCTAAGGCTCATTTCGCACTCTCCCCCTTTCTCTCCTTTCCTCCTGGCTCCCTATCTTAGGACAATATACCTTATGGCCTCACCTGTGGCGACCACCAGTGACCAGCCCCTAACAAAGGGAGCTCCGATCGCCATCGAATCTATATAACAGCATCCATGATGGCTTCTAAAGATTCTGAGATGCCCTACAGGAGGGAATCTAACTAGGTAAAACACGAATCAAGATCAAGCATCTCAACGGATTAAACCGTCGGTAATTCCGGCCAGGTGACACGTCCAGACGACGGAGACTAATCCACGTGACTATACACTGTGTGGAGTTGGCAGTGGGACACTACAGTAGGTCAAGGGACGCCTGCGCCCACCCGCAACGGGCGGCCAGCTCCTGAGGTCTCCGGTTAAACCGCGGCTAGATTCCGGTTGATCAGGGACCCGCAACCCGCGCTACCTTGCAGCTCCAGCTGTGAGCTGCTACGCAGTAACTTTCTCCCAATACAAGCTCAATTACCCACCCACTTGATGCCTTGACAATTGTCTTGATTGATGTTGTTCTTCCTCTCTGCGTCCATCCTGGGGCGGGGGTGGTCCAATTTACTCCACCCCTTCACCGTCCCAGCGGCAGAATATCGCTCTATCCAACAGACCCGGTTGTTAACGCCGCTTTAGCCGGACAGCAGGGGCAATTTCACAAGTTTATGGTGACCGGGTAACGCCATTCTGGAACAACCGTTTCTAGCAGCCGTTAAGCACAAAACCCCAACTAGGAATATTGACTGAAGTGTGGCTGAGCTTGGACTGAGCCGAGTCTGAGCAACAGCGACAAGCACGCTAATCCTAATTAGGGAAGCTAGCCACCCTTGGTAAAACCCAGAACCGAGTGTCGGATCACAATTCTCTAGTCGCAATGATTTCAAGACAACCCGACAAGCCTGAGCGAGTCCCTCCATAGTCGACCCTCGGCCTCCGGATCGAACGCGTGCTTGGCGTACCCCGAGCCAAAAGGGTTACTCTCGTCCTCTGAGGGATCCGCCACAGCGCACTCGGCAAGATACTTCCCTCCCTTTCCCTCCCACTGCTTCCCAATTGCCGCCCAGACAGTGGTTGCAGCTCCTTGCTCAGGGCTCTTGAACTGCTTAAAGAGCTCCCCGTCGCTGCCGGCGCTCTCCAACTCAGCTTGTGAAAGATGCTTTGTGAGAGGGGTCATGATCCCACCAGGGTGTAGGCTTATCCCGTGAAGGCCCTGAGAGCCATGTCGCCGCTCCAGTTCGTTGGCCATGTAGATGTTGGCAGTTTTGGACTGTCCATAGGCTCCCCAAGGAGTATATTCGCTCTTTTCGAAGTTATAGTCGTCCGAGGCATTGATGCCATTCCTCAGGTGTGCGGTAGAAGCCACGACGACAACACGGCTGTGAAAGTGTGGCGTAGTAGCTGCCAGCAGTGCCGGCTTCAGCAGCTCGAAGAACAAGAAGTGGGATAAGTGATTGGTGCCGAACTGCAGCTCGTGACCGTCTTTGGTGAACTGAAGGGTTGGGATGGCCATGATTCCGGCATTGTTGACCAGGATGTTGATCTTGTCCGTCTTAGCTAGAATGCTGCTGGCTGCGAGACGGACACTTTCCAGAGACTCTTGGTCCATCTCGACAAGCTCCATGCGGCTGGGGTCGAAAATACCAGCTAGGGCTTCCTTGGCTTTGGCGAGATTTCGGGCCGTCAAGAAAAGCTTAGCTCCAGTAGCTGAGAGAGCACGAGCTGTCTCAATTCCAATCCCTGACGAGGTGCCAGTGATGACCACCACCTTGTCCTGCAGTTTGCCCTCCACACCTTCGTCTTTGATGATCTGCAGCGCCGTTGGTCTGGCGTCGCCGGGACCCTGAGGATTGGCGTGGGCTGCTGCGTAGCGAGACATCGTTGGTGCTTCTTTCGATTGAGAATTGGGACTGAGAGGTGACGTAGGCAAGGAACAATTAGATCAGTATCGAGATGGACCTCAGAAGTTGATATTCCCCTGGTCTTTTATACTTGGTTTGTAGATATATCCTCCGCCTATAAACACTATTCAGTCTATGTACTGTTATAACCCTATCTCCTATCTCCGTGTCTCTTAGTCCCCGAGCGCCGCGCGTTCTCTGCCCGCTCCTACACAGGTGCTGTCTCCATCGGAACTTAAACTCTTGAAGCATCGTGGCTGACCGTATTTGCCCTTTCCGTTATAGCGCTGCAGTTGACTATTGTTACAAGCTTTGTAAGCTGGCTGACCGTTTTTGCCCTTTCCGTTACAGCGCTGGGGTTTGTCTTGGTTAAGCTAAGCTGGCTGACAGTTCTCGCCTTTTTAGGCTTAGCCCTTCACATGACGTCAAGCGGCGATGATCGAAATTCCCAAATGTCGAGTCCCGGTCCTGATGTTACTCGGACTGATGTTCCTCTCATATCGGCTCGTTGCAAAGACGTTGCGAAGATGGAGCCCACTAGCCAAAAGCCCACTGTGGAGGAGCGGAGAGAGCGCAAGAAATTGCAGAACCGACTGAACCAGAGAGCGCACAGTAAGATTCCGAGATGCCTGTACTCTAGGGTGTCTTCCTAGCTGATGGAATGATCAGGGCAGCGGATCAAGGACCGAAAGGACACGGATATCAAGACTCAAAAGAACCCTTTTCGGATTGAACGCTGGCGATTGGATAATGGTCCTGGCCTCTCAATGCAGATTTCTCGGCCCCTTGTTCTCACTTCGGACACCGCTGCCAACGACCGACAGGCCCTTGGCCATGGAACCACCGAACCACTCCAGCCTCAGACAACCAAGGTCCGCAGAATACCAAACAGAGCACTGCTTTCTCTAGAGCCCGAATCAGTCCATGATTCCGGGCCTTCTCTGCCCACTGATCACGTTCTGATCCATCTCATCACCCACAACGCATGCCGAGGGCTCATGCATAACAGAAATGTAATGAGAGCCGTAGCAAGTTACATCAGTGCCGTTCACGATCCGCCCCTACGCCCCGATTTCGCAGTGGCATGCGAAACCGTGGTGCTTCGACCTACTCACCGAACAATGCCAATCGACCTTTTACCAACACAGGTTCAAATGAACAGCCCACATCCTACCTGGATGGACGCGCTTCCGTTCCCTGAAATCAGGGACAATCTCATCAGGCGGCAGTATCTGTTCAATCACAAGCACTTTTTAGAGGATCTTGTTGGCGATCAGGTATACTTACATCCACTGCCTGCACAGAGTCAGGGAGGCCCGGTGTCAACACCAAGTTCACAGCAATATCGGCGGCAAGATGACAGCCAATCTGCACAAGATGGGAAAGGACTTATCCTATGGGGAGAGCCGCATTTGAAAGAGAATTGGGAAGCTACTGCTGGTTTTTTGACAAAGTGGTCATGGGCTGTCGAGGGATGCCATGAACTTGTCGACATCTCGAATAAATGGAGAACCACGAGGGGCGAATATTCTCTCCAGATACGTCCTCAAAGCGGACAATAACAGGCTTTGCATCATATCTTACATGGTACTTGGCTGAACTAGCGTTAGTGACTTGTGCTTAGGCCGTCTCAAGTACACCCTTTCCATATCGTGCCTACGAATCACATTTCTATCTCAGGTATTAGGGAGAGCACAAATGGAGACCCCGACTCAATACATATCCTTCATGACTAACTTACCATATTAATTTTGCAGAAAGTGGCTGTTTAGTAGTAAGGCTACTGGGCAAGTTGGATACAACGTCCTGGCCAGCGCCAACCAGCCGCTCAGCGCCTCTCTCTCCCTCTCGCACCACAGAAAATGGGATAACGCGCGCCGGAGACACCCTCAGAGCCGTCGGAGCGCAGCGTCGCATCATTGACGAGGCCTACGACCTCGTAGCCGCCGCATTAGACGGCATAGACGTCCCGCATACTCGCCCCGAGCTGCAGTCTGCAGTCAGGGCGCTGACGGCGACATTCTCTGCCTTCATCAAGCACGAGTCAGACGGACCCGCTAGCACCGGAGGCGGAAAAACCTACGCCCTGGCCGCCAACGCCAAAACAACCGCCGCCGCCAAATCCCAAGCCCCCCAAGCACAGCGGAAGAAGAAAAGCTCCGACAGTCGGCTCTTCGGCCGGCTCCCAGGGGAACTGATCGCCCCCTCGCGAGGGTACAACCCATACGCTCTTCGCCAGGCCATTTCCACGAGCCTACAGATCCGCCCCGGAGATGTATCCATCAGACACACCGTCACAGGCTATTCCCTACGGCCCAGGAACGATGAGATATGCACCCTCCTGCTACAGAAGAGGCCAGAGCTGCAGCGCTGCCTCAAGGCAAGCAGGATCGAGGAACCCACCACCTGGTACCAGTACCTCGTCCCGCATTGCCCCATCGCGCTCTGGATGCGACGGCAGCTCCGTGGAAGCCGCATCCCAGATTCAAGAAGAAATCGAGATCCAAACAGGCCTCGTCCCGACAGCAGCGCGACCCACCCGTCAAAGCCCCAACCTCCTCCAGGGAACACAATCCTGGATCATCCACCTCCCCCAAGCTGTCCCGGACGGCTTCCGACTGTTTGGGGTGTCTGGATGAGCAAAATTCCTCCCCCCACGTCCAAGAATCCCCACCAGGCATACCACTGGTTGCCAAGGCTATCACGGTAGCTACTACTGCAACCGGGCCCCGGTCTGCGTCAACTGCGGCGAAGAGCGGTGTCCAAGCAACGGCACAAGCTGCGGGAAGACACCAAAGTGCGCCAACTGCCATGGCCCCTACCCCGCCTCACACGAGGATTGCCCAGCCAAGCCGGTGATAGAGGAGGGCAGAGGGAGATACCCGACCTTGACGCAGCTACGACGCATACGGCGGCAGGAGAAGCCGTAAGGCGATCCCCGACGCGTCCCCAGCTGACATCCCTACCTCCGCAGACCCCGGAGGAATCAGTAGCGGGCACCATCACGGTCGGCCCCACTGAGAACATCCCCCTCAGCGAGGCGGACGAGCCCTCCGCCGACGTCAACCTGGACGACGATATCGACGACGATACCACAGACCCCTCGGGAGTAGCACCTCCCCTTCAGGAGCCCCTGGAGGAAAGCCAGACCCTTCCCCCGCTCGACCACTCCAACCGCAACAGGCCCCGTGACAGGGCATCGAAGCACCAAGTTAACTACTATCGGAATGAGGCAGGCTATACCCAGGCCTTTGAAGCCGAGTCGGAGCTCTAGGGTTCCGACCCGGGGCTCCAGCAAGAGACCCACTACACTGCGCATTGCCCAGTGTAACGTGGGGAAACGGTCCCCGGCGAATACCGCACTGCTTCAGCTCTGTCACGAAGAGGAGATAGATGTGGTGCTAGCCCAGGAACCCTGGAGTAGTCACGGTGAGCGACTGCTCCTGAACACCCACCCAGGCTACGACACCTTCAGCCCGGTGGACCACTGGGACAGCAATGAATCCCGACCCCGCGTGCTCACGTACGTGAGGAAGAACCTCAGATGCCAACAGACAAGGCCCTCAGCATCCAGGGACCTCCTCTGGATGTCTGTCCAAGGCTTCACCATCGTCAACGTCTATAGACCACAAGATAATACCGACGACGATCAGACAACAGCGACTCTTCCCGAGTACCAGCCACCGCCAAACTCAGTCATCGCCGGGGACTTCAACTCTCGCCATCCGCTCTGGGAACCCAAATCCCAGCCCACGGGCACTGGGAAGGCGATCGCCCGTTGGGCGGACTCAAACAACCTCCAGTACATCGGCGATATTGGCACCCCCACACAGGACCGAGGACACGTCCTCGACCTCACCTTCTCAAACATCCCCTCAGCCACGGCAGAGGTCTGCCCGTCACTGCACCCAGGCACAGACCACGAGGCCCTTCTCACAGTCATCCCCCTCAACCCCCTCTCGGGACTCCACACCATCGCCCGAGCAGTCGTTCCTGAAGCTCACATAGAGAGATTCGTCTCGCTAGTCAAACTCGACCCCCCGCGGACGGTTCAGCCAGGCTCTTCCGCGGTAGAGCTCGACCAAGGAGCGGAGGCTATCCTCAAATGCCTCACGGCAGCCATGGAAGCCACAAAGTCGACACCGACATTGGGCTGCAGCCAAGTCCATCGCAGACGCTCAAATTCCGGCGAGCTTAGCAAGGCCTCAATTGCCCAGTGCGTCCTTGGATAGTAGGCAGGGCAATCCGGACGCACATTCGCAACGGTTGTTGAGATTCGTACGACATACTGAACGCCAGCCGTGAGAGCAGACACGTGAAATGTTGATTCTTCGGCGAACTGATTCGGGTGTACGTGTGAAGCAATGAAAGCTCTCACAACATTGTTGTGACGGAGCCAGTCCGGGGTGATCTCAGCCCAATTCTTTTCTACTGCTTCGACGTTAGGCAATTCGGCGAGCTGTTGTGCTGCAGCTCCGTGCGAGGAACGTGTAAGAGCAAGGATTCTGTGTCCGGAAAAGTTGGTGGTGGTTTTGAGAAGTTCTGACAAGGTGTCATCAACGCCTCGTCCGGTATTGCCAGTGGCGCCGGCGTCAAGGATGGTAGGAGCCATAGTTGGAATTTGTACAACGCAGACAAACCAGTGTAGGAATGAAGTAGCCCGACACAAAACATATTCCATCCAAGGGGATGGTATCGCTGTTTATCCCAGTAGACGAGCTACCGGCCATTGGGTCGATTAGTAATTTTCCCACACCAGAGCTTGTAAACACTATTCTGTCTGATAATCGCCTGATTAGTCAAGCCGTCGCGGGATGATTTGTCAGGCATAGTGCGCACTCAGCCCATCCTGATACTCCACGGCTGCTGACATGGCGCTGCCGTCGCTAGGCCTCACCTCGGCGAGTCGCTACAGCCGAAGTTGCCGGCCTAGTGTCGGATTCTCGGACTGATTATGAATTGTCAACTCTTCCTCTCCCGTAGTCTATAGACACACTGTTTTGCGGAAATTGACTCCGGCATGAACGGAGGGCTGTGATCAGCTTAGCGTGTAACAACTCCGCAACACGTCTCTCCGCAACACGTCCGGAACGGAATTCCTTCTAATTTTCCGCGCTAAAACTAATCGCGGGACAGTATCTGTTGCGATACCTGCTGAACCCTATAAGTAGCTGCAATAAATGACGGCAAATCCTTACGGCAATCATGCTTGGACCGACTGGACTTCAGTCCTACCATTGATCGATTTCTCCACAGCTATCACCTCAATTCCGAGCACGTTCGTTCGATAGCCATGTCTAATCTAGAGGAAACCAGGGAAGACTCTTTTTCCCCCTTGCCGGTTTAGCACAGGACGGCTGGTCGACAGTCGAGGAGGCATCCGCGACATGCTACTGCGGTACCGTTCAACTCTCCGTTGTGAGTATTTCACCAGCCTTCAAGGACAACCCGGCTGATTTTTTCAGCCTATTACGAAACCAGGCCTAATCCTCTCATTCGTCTGTCACTGCAGTGACTGCCGTAAGATCACGGCGTCAATGTTCACCTCTGGCTTCATAGTCCTCGACTCTCACTTAAAGCATATTCGCGGGGAGGAGAACCTTAAGCAATTCAGCCAGTCAGACACCATCAAGCAAGAGGGCAAGCCTATGACAAACTTCTTTTGCAGTACCTGCGGCACGCTCATGTACCGTCGGTCTGCGGGTATCCCAGGGGCGAGCATCCTCAGAATTGGCACTGTTGATGACTTCAGGCTTGCAGAGACTGCACTGGAACCAACAATCGAGCAGTATGTCAAACACCGAGTCAGTTGGATCAAGGATATCGAGGGTATGGTGCAGTTCGATGGTCAAGCTTCGGGGGAGGTAGCGAGGTAGCCATCAACGGCAACCAGTAGTTTCAAAATAGCATCTCCGACAAGCGCAAGAGGTTTATTGCCGTCGGAACGTCCGTGGACTTCAGGGTGTGCCACTGAAGCCCCGTCTGCCAACAAAGCTTTCTCAAGCAGCTCGATACGTACGAAGTGGTATTGAAACTTTTCTTGTAGGTCTGCCTTTGAAGCCATATTTCACGGCAGGTAGTACCAACGAAGGTTTTCCAGGTGTGTCCGTAACGTGCACCCCGATGTCTGATGGCGAGGCCGCTCTGTATATATGTGTCTGTAGGCAGGCCGCATATGACTGACGCGAACAGGAAATCAACCAAAGCCTTGTCTCGCAATAGAACGGCGTTGAACCTTGTAAAACGGATTGGCGGACTTTACTTTTGTAGCTCAATGGAACGTCGATGAAAACGGAGACGTCTCACCCATTCGTCATCTGCACCCAATTGAACTATGACCACCAACTGAGCTGAACCAAATATCATGCTAAAGACGCCTTTCTAACCTTCTCGGTGGCGCAAGGTCAGTGGTTCCGTTAATGGATCTGGATGCGATATACCTGCTCCCTATCAAGCCACGACCTGAGAACCCCTCCACCCTCTCCCCTAGCTGAAAAGCGCCTTATCTACACCTGTAGGCAGTCATCTGGGCGAGGTCAGCTCTACGTCGATGTCCAACCTCTTTCCGGTTCGCTTCAAGGCCGGAACCGAAGTGACGAGTCTCTCAAGGCTCGCTGCCTCCTATCGAGCCGCCGACGTCGACCCATCGAGACACCCGCAGCAGGAAGGGGTGACATTCTCGGCTTGGTGTAAAATACTGAACGCAAAGAGCTTGTCGAACAGGCTTTCAGGTCGAACATGAGCTTCTCGGAGATCATAAACGCCGCCTCGTCCTGCGAGGCGGCATGTGTAGTCTCGCCGGTCTTGGTGTCGGCTATGAAAGGCTATCGGGGGAGTCTGGTGTGTAAATCTGGGATCGAACGGGGTCGGCTACGTCGACTGACCTCTCTGGCTAGGTGGCGACGTATTTAACTCTAGAAAAGGCGACGATGTTAGTAGTTAAAACGTCGTACACATTTTGCTTCAAATCTATGTACTGGACGGTCCAGGGTTGTTCTAGATGACCGCCCAAGACCAGTGTCTCCCTATTAGAGAGGACGACAGCCCTTTGCTGATTTTATTCGGGTGTAAATGGGACAGCTACGTCCTGCGGTTCATCAAAGTCATCACTAACGATCAGTACCTTCACAGATCCGTGCTTTTCGAACGAAGGATTCACGGCCCCCATTTAATACGGGCACGTTGCAACACACCAGAGGGTACATTATCATGAGGATTATTCCTTTGTGCACGAGCAAGATGAGTACATACGAAGCAGCCGAGTCTGTAGTCATCTGGCGGACGCAAGCCGAACCTTATACCTGTGTCCCATTTCCAAGCCTGGCGAGACGAAATCAATCGCAGTCAAATTCGGGCCTAGACCTCGCATACTCGGAGAGTGTCGCGAGCGAGCAAAGCTGCCATCGCGTATCATGGCATGACATAGATGGACTATAGCGGCGTAGGATGTACTCCAGGCAATATGACACAGCCCCCGACCCGAACCGGCCCACGGCGGCCCTGCCGGCGGACAGCTGGTCACAGTGCCTGGGCTGCGTCGACGCGACGTGAGCCACTTAAAAACTTTAGAGACGGGAAGTGTCAGGGCCCCCTTTGATGAAGCAGCCCTGTAGATCCTCCATCTCGCCTCGATGAACGCCCCATGACCGCAGACTGGGTTCTTCACGCTCAAGGTGCAAACAGGGCTGGCGCAACAGAGCAGATAACTTATCTTTGCATATGGGTTGGAAAGAGGGGCGAAATGTGATGATCAGCAACTCCGTCCTCCCTCAGGTTGGGATGCACGGGCCAAAGATATGAGGGGGGTCATTGCGATAGTGCACGAGAATTCTCGGGATAGCGTAGCTTGCGTCCATAGGATATGGACT
Organism: Verticillium dahliae VdLs.17; assembly: GCF_000150675.1. Lineage (NCBI taxonomy): Eukaryota > Fungi > Ascomycota > Sordariomycetes > Glomerellales > Plectosphaerellaceae > Verticillium > Verticillium dahliae. The sequence continues at coordinate 324,360 of NW_009276931.1, forward strand.
TCTGCAACTTGGCCATGACCTAATGGGTTGGGTGGAAATTGGGTTTACCGGTCTGGTGCCGTCACTTCGGGGGGATCCCCCAGAGCTAATATCGGTAATGAACGCGGTATTGGCCCAGAGGGGCACTAATTTATCGCCAGAGTCCCCCGCATGCGGATGCGGTACTAGATACTCCTCTGTGGTTGGACAAGCTTGGTTCCCTGTCTTCCGCGACTCGAGTGAGCGCTCTGGCGCGCAGACACACTGGGAGGACCTCGGATGAGGCATGGCCCATAGGGCCTGGCGATCCATGAGGCACTTGTTTCGGGGATTTGCACCTGGCTACAGTCCAAGAAGGAACTACTAAGGATGGTGGGTGATCCCGCATCTGGACGACAACATGTTGGCGATAGATCTCCCAGCTAACAAACACTGCTTAGTCTACAGGAGTGGTATTTCTACATCTTCATTGAAACCACCTTGAAGAGGGAAAGATCCCTTGGGAATTAATGAAAGTATTCAACGCCAGCAAGCCCACCAGGTCGCGGCTTCACAGCTCGCTACCTTACACTTCTTTCCCATCATTGGTTAATCACGGTCTAACCAGCGCGCTTTCATTCACCGCCAAAATTAAATGTCGCCTTCCATCAGCTTGAACCCTCAGTCCTCGGAGAATATACACGGGCAGATCACCAGATACCTCGTTCACAGTGCAATACAAGACGCCACAGCAGGAAACACATCGATTTGACGTAGCATGATTACTATTAATTTCCCGCCACGAGATATGTTTGACGCAGACCAACTATGAATTAGTCCCGGCAGCTACGGCAGCCTTCATCTCTACATAGTACTCCTTTGCCTTCCCCGCCAATACTTCCTTGATATACTCCTCAATTGTTCGTAGCTTCATGTCCGGGTATAGCTTGCGCGCGTCGAGGTAGCCCAGGTACGCCGCCTTCTCAGGAGTATTATCACCGCGCACCCCCCAGGTGTTCCAATACTCGAATTGTGAGCGCTTGAACCAGTCAGGCGTGCCCAAGGCTGACTTAGGCATTTCTTGCAAGTTGGCGGCGACGGTTTGTTCGTCCATGTACGAACGCTCGATAGTCTCACCGCTCAGTCGTTCGAAGAGGTCGTATATTTCGGTCTGGGAAGCTAACTCGCCGAAGCCGAAAACAGATTTGTTGAGGGTACGAGGATCGAGGATAACGCGGGCGAGGAGGCGACCAACGTCACCCAGATGAGTACTGGCGAAGCGGACTGACCCTGTGCCAATGATGACATTTGGGTGGCCGACATGTACGTAGGCGTTGCGCTTTGAAGGGAGCAGTGGGAGCGTATTTTGCTGCCACCAGCCGATGTCGAGGACGGTGTAGGGCAAGTAGAGCTTCTTGATGTGGTTGAGATTGTCCTCCTTGATGTCGCGTAAGGCCAGGACACCCTTTGGGGGGGCAACAGTGGCGAAGAAGCAGGGGACAAAGCGGGCAACACCCGCGGTTTTTGCAGCAGTGGCGATTGCAGGCTCGGAGGGTAGGCCCGCGAAGTTGACAGCGGAAACGACGGTTTCAATCCCAGTAAAGGCCTTGACGAGGGCGGCGGCGTCGCCCGTGATGTCAAGAGGCTGTACATTGATGCCGCGAGCACGGAACGCTTGATTCGCGGAGCTTTGCAGGGAGGTAGGGCGGGTGAAAGCAGTGATTTCCTAAATGTATTAGTATTTGCTTATAGAATATATTTGAAGGGAGCCTACAAAAGGGTGAGGGTGTTCAAGAAGACCATCGATGATAGATGTACCGGTCTCACCGTTTGCCCCGATCACTGCAATCTTCATGACGACAATGTCTTACTAGTGCATATAGCGATGTTGATTGGTGTGAGTGAAGTGCTTGGTTGAAAGCGGACGTATGTTGCCGAGTCTAGATGTTAATAACAAATGATCACGTCTCTTCTCGCATCATTTTATAATCGAAACTCCGCCCAAGTCCGCCAGTTCCGCAGAACAGGCGAGGTTGATTATAAATTGGTGCATATTGTTCCGTAGCGAGCAAGCAGGGACCGTGAAGGATGCTCTACCTCGGTTTCGCATCCACTGTTTCGGGATACATTCTGTAACGCTTACACTAGTTAACCCGTCGCGGCGGGATCCACTGGCACTAGCGAAAACACTCGATAATGAGATTCCGGTGACGGTGTTCCACCAAAGATTGTCCTGGTGTGGGCCGAACGAGGAGTGGGTGTCATAACTATATGCTCCAAGAGTGGAAGTACCGCCGCACTAAAGCTGGGTGAGGTTTCGGTAACCCTGATAGTCCGTGCACGTGGAAGTATGCCAAATGCGTCGCTTCTTCGCTCGAGATTGGCCAGCTTTCAAAGACTTCGAGATGATCAGTTCGGCCGTCTAGGTAAGCCGCCTTCAGCCCCCGAAGGCCTAAACCAGTACCGGTATGGCCACCTTAGCTGTGGAGCTCCAACTTTACTTGGTACCGTCGCGTTCCCACGTCTACTGAATTGAGTTGCGTCCTGACTCCTCGTCTTTCGATGATTTTGCTACGTTCTTCTGACACCTGTCTGCTCACACACGATCTCCCTTGATTCCGCGCACAGGCACGGCAGCAGATAGCATGCGTGACATGGGCAAGATTTACTTTGCCGCCCTTGATCCCCGGCTGGAAAAGATGAGTAGCACGGACTTTTTCGTGTCTTTCCGCAGTTCCCAACCTCCGGCCTAGCCTTCCTTCTCAGAACGAGTCTTTCTCCCTGAACCGAAACAGCTCCAGAATTATCAATCATGCCGTCGAATTTTCTTGTGGTCGGTACGACGGGCAATACCGGACAGGGCGTCGTCATGGCCTTGTCCAGGCTCCTCGAGTCAAGCACTTCCTTTCGAAGTCCAAGATCATACCCCTGACCCGGTCCTCTCGCAGTACTCCGGCGCAGAAGCTCGCTGCTCTACCCAGTGTCGATGTGATCGAGTAACCTTGGGTTGAGATTGCTGCAGACTGATTTCGCCAACACACCGTCGTCCGCGCCTTCATCGCGTCCCAATCGAGACCAGCCACTTCACCGAAGAGTCAGTATTCCGGCTAGGTGCGCTCAAATCAGGTCTAGAGTATGTTTTGCGAATCTCTGCACAGCTACCAACGTGCGCCCGGACTGCAACGCCTACTACGCAAGGGCCCACTGGAGAGTTCAGGCTATGCTAAGCTCGCCTGAGTTCAAGGGCTTAACAGGCAAGACAGGCGCCTTAAGCTTGACCGCCTCGGAGGACACACCTGTCGTTCTCATTGATCCAATCGAGATTGGAGTGTCCGCAGCCCACCTGCTAATGGAAGATGACATTCCACGACAAGGCAAAGCAGAGTACGTTCTGAATGGCCCAGAAAATATTAGTGGACGGCAGATCACGGATCTCGTCAAGCATGAGATTGGCACCAAGGTTAAGAACGTTTAGTTCAAGGACGTTTCCTGGGTTGAGTATGTGGCGGCACAGAGTTCAGAGCCCAAATCCATTATCAGCTCACTCAGGTTTGCCCAAGTCACGACTTGGGAAGGAAAATGCACGTCCTACACAACAAGTCAGGAAGTCCTGCGTCTGGCCGCGCCGAAGGTCACGCCCGCAACCTACTTCAAGACCATGCTGCAGAACTAGTAAATGAGTATAGGCAATTTTCCAAAAGAACGCAGGTGCACTCGCCATCTCTGCGCACTCAGTCAAGGAGTAGACAGTAGATCAGATTCAGAGTACACTACCTATGTTGCAAGAGTTACCGCGTAGGGACCCAGCGAATTCGAAGAGCCTGACTGCCGTCATAGCAGTACAAAGTCCTCAAACTCCGGCCAATGAAATTGAAAAGACAACCGAATGCTCGCGCTATAGGTGTTGTGACAGTTAAACTCGGAAACAGTCCCGCCCAACCTCGGTCCGTTTTCCCGTCGCAGGCATGGCAACAAGCCGCGGAAGCTGCAATTGCTTGGTTCTCTTGTAATGATGGCCAGATAATGGAGAGATTGTGTCACATGAGCAGCACACACCGAGTTCTGCGTGGTCACGGCTCCAGAGTAGACACAGTAGTCAATCTATCCGTTCCAACTTCCTGTGACATCGATCGCCCCTAGTCTCCGGGAAAATAATCCCATTGAAGCCCGCGCCAGGAACGCAGCAAGACCGTGCAAACTGTCAGATAACCCTGGATCATTTACTATGCAACAACATCTGTTCACTATTTGGGGGCCATCACGATCGAGCCTAAGGGGAAGAGGACATCGCAGGGACGATTGACCGTTGTCGTAAAGTCGCCGAATTTTTCAGTCCAGCACCCAGAATGGCGACGCCGTCATGGCTGATATGACAGGCTTGTTGAAAAAAGCACCGATGCGACAACCCGCAACTGAGGACACTTCATACCATCAAGCACCCCGCTAGGCTTCTACATCCTTCAATGGTCGTCGTGAGAAACTAGCCTAGGAACCTTCTCTGGCTTATTTGTCTCATTTAGCCCAGTGACAGTGACCGTCGGTCGGGCAAGCTGCGGCGCCATCCATAGAGCCTAGCAGCGCGGTTTGTTGAGATGCTGGCCCAGCGGTCGGACAGCAGCTTGTGGAGGTAATTCCGGCATCGTGCCTGAGTCGAGCATGCCGTCAGAGTTTTGCTGACGTTGCTTCCCAGAATGACTGTGGCGCCCAATCTCGCCGCCTCCAAGCATGAGGTGACCCATGGTCTCATAGAAAGCAGCTCGCTGACAAACAGGTAAAAGTCCAAGCTGGCCGAGTGCAGCAAGAGGACGATCCGACGACACTGCGCGAACATCCGATGCTTCGGCTCGACCAAGGCCCCTCCCGGTCGACCAGGCCTGGAGCGCCTCAGTAGGAGGGGGTGTGCCCCGTTGGTGCAATGAGGAGGCTGTTTATTCCATGTCACCCACCCGCTCCCTGACTCCATAACTGCATCGGCGCACCCATTGTCGGCGAGAAATGAGGTTTTCCCCTGGCGCGAACATCCGATGACTGGAGGGAGTGGTGGCAGGTAGGGAGACGATGCGTTTCCGTGTCGACTGAAAGGCCTTCTTTGGTTTGCATCCGCACTTTTCGGTTGTTGAAGTCACTCCATTCCAAGACGTAACAGAGACACGACGGGGGCAAGTCATCATATGTCTGGTCTGGATCCCAGTCAGCATACGGCACAAAAGACAACGTCTTGCGGGCAGGTCGCAGCTGGCTCTGCGCTGGCGCCATCACGCGGTGGGCGGCCATCGCCATCTTGTGGCAACTGGACTCCAAAAGCCTGGCTCGCTGGGCTACCATGGGCTTCCATGTACTTCCATGTTCGAATCTGCACTGCGGCCCGTTTACATCATTACCATGCATACTAGAAGGGATATACCACGATACAACCATACAACCATACCCCAATACAGTGGACAAATATCATCAACACCTTCAACTAACTACCCTTTGTAGGGGGGCTCGAAAGCCACGAACCAGGCTCAATAGTTACAAATACTCCAACTAGGTTTTTATTGGCTTACTGCTTAGTAAGCCCCGGATTTACCCCGCAGCTGTAGGTGACCAGTACGTGGGGTCCCCGCACAATGCACCTGGGGGCCAGTCTGTCACAAGTACGGCTCTGTCTGTTTCCAATTTTTACCTGTCAGGAAGAGAAGAGTTAGACACGCAGTTATATACGCAATTCCAACGCCTTTTACTTCACCAGTCTCCATTCTCAACGCTTTAGATACCTCTAGAAGCGTCCACTATCTATCCTCTATCTCTCCTATCGATAAGTTATCCGTAGCTATCTCTCTTATCTATCCACGACCTCCCTATGACTACCTATGTCCAGTAACCTCTCTCGACGACTCCCGACGGCTTCCGACGACTCTCACGGCAGACCTACGAAGCCCCACGATAGCTAGCGTCGGCCCCGTGTCTCCCTCAAGCCCCGGGACGACGACTCTTACGGACAGACCTTATCTCGTCGCTTGACGGCCCTGCCGAACCCGTCTTCTGGCTGTACCGATAGCCCTACCTCTTACCGACTTCCTTACCTCTATACAACATCCCTCCGATATATACCTATACCTACAATACTACGTCCCCCCTTGTCTAACAGTTTTAAAATCTTCTATAAAGTAAAGTAAAGTAAAGTAAAGTAACGTAAATGCATAGCGAGTGGGCTACTTTCGGATCATTAGTTAAGAGCTTTTTTCTAGCCCCTGTTTCCACAGGGCACTGTCGAACTTGCCGAGGTAACCAATACACTAGAGGGCTTTATGGCTATGAGCCCGAAGATGACATGCGACGAAACTGAGGCCTTGGGGCGTGAGATTGGAGCTGAACGGCGCTGGTAAGCCAAGCCTACAGATTGTCGCCGAGGATGGCTGAGTCAGCAGGCAAATAGTCAACTTGCGAACCACATCAGGTTAAACTTCACCGTACAGGGAATGGCTGGCTAACGTTCTGACCTAGGCACGAAAAGGCACTGCAGGACTCATTACTCCTCATCAGCCGTATCGAGAAGGTTAACAAGGAGCATGAGAAGTTGGCGAGGAACAACAAGGTACTCCTCGAGTATATTGGGGCTTTGAAGGACCTGAGTTCGCCCACGACTTTTCGTAACGATATCGAGGATATGATTCCAGTGCCACACCACGCAAGCGATCTCCCAACTTTGAAGTACCGGCCGCAATGCCAGCAAGCACTCATCTTGGAGCCGTTGTAAGGAGTACTTCGCGTCAGAGGGTTGGCGATGGGTGAAGAAGTGGGTTGTTCCCTAGGATGTCTAGGTGAGGAGTTCTCTCGTCGTGGAATAGCTCAATGTATCCCTGTTCGGAAGCAATCAGGCATTTATCACCCTAAGTTGAGCAATGGCGCCGACGCTGGATCATCCGAGCCCGATATCGCTCCCGGGACGAGCCGAAAGTGCAACATTGTGGCCAGGTCGGTCACATCAAAACCAATAAGATGGGAAAATAGAAAAACAGAGAGAGGCAGCAGCAGAGGAGGGAGGTCGGGAGTCTAGTACTCAGGACTGGCGGCATGAGACCTCGGGATGTAAAAATGCTTTGGCACGGGAACTGAGCCCTTGCTGCCGCAGCCGTCTTGCCTGAGCCAGACGCTTGATGTAATAGACCGGTGAGACCTCGAAAGGCAAGGTGTTCGTCACGAATCCCGGAAGCGGAGAACAAGTGGATCATGAGGATTAGTGTTACTGATGCTCTGACCAGACATGTATGGACGGCAGAGAAGCCGGCCTCAAATTGCGCGATCGCATCCGCCGAATGAATTCGAGCGGCGCAGACGAAGAGCTGCTGCACTACCAGAGAAGAAAGTCGGACTTAGAGCTCTGAAGATGATTACTTCTGCCACGCCCATCTCCTTCTTCCAGGCCGCCAGTCATCATGGCTAGAACATGATCACCTTGGCTTGATGCTCACCAAACGCCAAAAAGCCTTTCCTAGTCCATCTTGTTCTTATCTTAACGTTTGAAGGCATTTTACACTTTCCCACTTCCTCAATCCGTCTGGCGTACAACCTCTGCCTCGGTCTTCTTCCCTGGCCACCGATGCATACTACCAAGTATGGATTGAATCCGGACTCGCTAGACGGAAGATACGTCAAACTATGTAATAATTGATGTTGACTGAAGAACAATGGCCCAAGTAGCAGTGTCCCATGATACTTAGGGAGCGCGGGGGCGGGCAGAAGATGGTGGTTGTGTTCGGGCCGTGTTCTCTTGCCACTACTTCACCCACGACGAGTTTGTCCGACTCTGCAACATCCAAGACCGTCATCTCAACACTCAACCTGCGTGGTCATCTCCATCGTTTCACACCTTCGGCTTCCGAAACCGACCAGTTCGAACAAGTGTTTGTATCTGCATCCCAACCCTCTTCCATTGCGGCTTCCTCCCGCTTTCTGGTATTTCTGCGAACCAAGTCAGCCGCTAGGCCTATAGCCTACCATAGTAGACTGACTAACCTGTAATGTGTCGTAGTTGGTCTCGATTGCGCGACACTAACTTTGTGGTTGGATGGTCGGGTCCAAGGGCGTTCTCATAGCCGGCCAGTGCTCGTTGAAACATCTCCTCTGCCTCGGCCAGCTTGCCTTGGTTCGCGTAGAGGATTCCCAGGTTGTTGACGGTGCGGAGAGTGTCCGTGTGGTTGGGTCCAAGGGCTTTCTCACGGCCGGCCAGCGCTCGCCGATACATCCCCGCCGCTTCGGCTAGCTTGCCTTGGTTCTTATAGAGAAGCCCCCGGTTATTGACGGTGCCAAGAGTGTCCGTGCGGTCGGTCGAAGGGCCTTCTCACGACCGGCCAGCGCTCGCCGATACATCTCCTCCGCCTCCGCCAGCTTACCTTGGTCCGCGTAGAGGGTTCCCAGGCTATTAAGAGGCCTGAATATACTTTTGTCAATATGCTTGAAAATGTCGGGAGATCCGCTCTGCATCCATTCCGCGCACCGCTGCGCATGTGGCAAGAGCTGCTGCTGCACCACCCAATATTCCTTCTCATCGGAAGTCGGTACCGACAGTCCGACCATCATGAGCCCCAGTCGCGCCTGCTCTGCCCCGCGACTGCGGCCGTCCAGGTGCGACGCCCATGTGTGCACAACCGGGTGCATTGAGTAGCCGTCGCCGGTACCCTCTTGTGTCTCGATCATGGAGTAGCGGAGGAGAAGCCGGATGGCGTCGAGAAATCGCACTTCGCTGCCGGCCAGCTCCTTGAGCCACCCGGGCCATTGCTGTGAGCCACCGCCGGCTGCCACTGTCAACAGCCCATGCCACATATGCTTGTTGTCGAGAAAGGCCCAGAGGCGCAGCAGGCTAGCGGCGGCGGCGGCGTTCATATCCTCGATCTGTCGGAGCGACACCGTCCAGGTCGTCGCGATGCTGCCCTGTTCATAGTCTAGCAAGGGGTGGCCCGATTCAGAGGCCATCAACACGTCCCACTGGTGTTGGTAGATCTTCAAGTACTTCGCAATACTGATTCCTGTTTCCCAGAGGTAGGAGGCCGCCTGGGCTAGCGCCAGTGGTAGGTCGTCAAGGAGGTTCAGGAGCCGGTCGGCGTCGGGGTATGATGTGACGTTAGCCGTAAGCTCTGTCGCAACAACAAGTGCAGGACCACTCACCACCAAGGATGGCCCTGCCGAGGCCATCGTCGACCTTGGCCAGTTTGCACGAGTTGCCCGGCGGCGCCAGCTGCGCCAGCCGCGACACCCGCGTCGTGACCAGGACTGACCCGTGGTCCCACGGCATATACTGCCTGACATCGTACACACCCACCACCCCGCCCTGTTCGTGGTCCAGGTCGACGTTGTCAAAGACGAGAAGTCAGCTGTGGTTGTCTGGCCGTCCGCGCCACGCCATTACGCTGACCACCGCCGCGCCCAAGTCCTCCACACTGCGTCCCTCGGCCTGCTGCCGGCTTGCCAAGGGAATCTGTCCCTCAGGTATTCTGTTGATACACCCGGCGATACTCCGCCTCAGCCGGTCGTCCGAACGGCCGTCGAGCCAGAAGACCGAGCTGAACGCGGCTTGGTGGCGTCGGGCGAAGTCGACGGCCAGCTGCGTCTTACCAACGCCGCCGAGTCCATGCAGCACAAAGACCTTCTTCCCCTTTCGGTGCGACCGCCGGGAGAGGAGGCATTCCTCCAAGCGGGCCGTGTCGGACGGCCTGTCGACGAACTTGGCCGACACGGGCACGCCCTGTAGGCTGAAGGGCGTCTTGTACGGGCCGAGGTCTAACGAGTTGGCGACCAATTAGCAGGTGATAGTAACAATATATTCCTGGCTATGGGAATGACTAACACTGCCTCCTCGCGAGACCGTTGGTGCACGTCCTCATGCGCTTCAACGCCTCTTGCGACGCGACATACCGTCCCGTAGCTGCTGCAATCTCCGCCTTCCTCTTTGACTCCTCTAGGCCGATATGCTTGAGGCCGCGGACGACATTAAAGCGGAAGTAGCGGCCGTCGTCGTCGAGCTCGGCCTTGTCGCGGCGGAACTGCTCGGCTGTCTTTTCGGTTTCCGTCGCGAGTTCCTTCAGCGTCGCCTAGATCCCTAGCGCGTCGTCCCGCACCGGTCGTAGGGCGGGCACTCCCGTGCCGATCGACACGTAGGCAGCCCCGCAGGCGATCGCCCCACACGTCCTGGACCTGGGTCCAGAGGGCGGAGATGGGGTTATTCGTGCCGAGGGCGCCATCGACGAACTGCTCGCCGAAGGAGCCGATGGTCACGGCGTCGAACAAGGTGGTGGCGGCGGAGGTGACGCAGCAGGCCTTCCAGACGGTGGTGCAGTCGAGCAGGTGGGTCGACCTGGGGGAGCGGTAGCTCGTCAGACAGACGGTGTCGGCGGTTTCCTTGCTCGTCGCGCAGACGAACCTGTAGGGTCAGCTGTGATTAAAAGAGACACGAATGTAGGCGTACACTCTGCATATATTGGAAGCGTCCTTGAGGAGGGCATTCTCGTCGTGGCCGGTACGCTTGAGGATCTGTTTGATGGCCCGTTCGAGAGCCTTGCTGTCGAACCTTCCCTGCAGTTGCCCGTTGATTCTGACTCTGTCGCTCTTCTTCTCGAACACCTCGTCGGATAGGGAGGCGTAGGCGGTGATGCAGTCGTCGACGGACATGCGCAGGCGGCCGCGCATGACGGTGATGAGGCCGCCGATCATGTCTAAGTAGTCGCAAGGCTTGGGCGGGTTGTCGGGGTTGATGGTGGTCATGAGGTTGCGCAGGATCATAAGGGAGGAGAGGCCACGGACGCCGCACGCCGTCGAGGGCGAGCAGGCGGATGTCGTTGTCGGGCATGATTGAGAGCGTATAGGATGATGGATGGGAATGAGGATCGATTTCTTCTGGGCGGCTGTGGAGCCTGGTCTTGTAGGCGCAGAGGCGGCAGTTGGGGGCGCACTAGGTTCAGAGGTTGATGAATTAAAGAATATCACTGCCCCGGCTGGCCGCCTCTGCGGCGAACATACCAACCTACCAACCTACCAACCTACCAACCTACCAACCTACCAACCTACCAACCTACCAACCTACCAACCTACCAACCTACCAACCTACCAACCTACCAACCTACCACCTACCACCTACGAAACGAAGGCCCCGGAGATCGGCCAATCGACGATTTATCCGGCTGGCTTGCCCCGAAACCTAAGCCTTCAGGCACTGTAAGAAGCAACAAGTACGCTACCGACAAGAAGCGGCCAGCGCAACGGTACCACGGATAGTTGTACAGACCTTCTGACGTCGTTGGACCGCTACAGAGTCTGGCCAGGCTCCGGACCACTCCCTCCTCTCGGCCCCTTCCCCCGTGTCCCCTGGGGAAAACCACAGTCCGTTACCAACTCCAAAGCATCTCGTCCTGCGCACAGTCAATCGTCCCTCCTCGTTCGCGTCACTTTCAATGTCCTCGTCCTCCCTCGCCCGCCAACCCATTGCACGACCAAAGCCAGCCTCAACATCACCAGGTTGAAAACCAACCCTCTCCATGCTTTCGCAGCCTCTGCTGCAATCCCCCGCCTACTAGGGAAACGGAGCCATGGGCGGTGCCCGCGAGTGGGAGACTGAAGTACCCAGACAACCCCCCGCTTCCAACGCCACACAGAACCGAACGGACTGACACCCTGCAGATACGACTCCCTACTCATCTCGAAAACTATCGTCAACGAACTCGAACGTCCCATCCCCCGCGACGCCCTCACCTCCTGCTCCGACACCAACCTGACCGCCCTCGCCCAGCTATGTGCTCTCCGTCTGAACGCCTCGCGCGCCCTCGTCTCCCTCTTCGACAGCCGTCGTCAGTACATCGTCGCCGAAGCCACGCCCACCATCCCCCTCCACGCCAATGCCACCCGTATCCAAGACCACCTGTGGCTCTGCGGCACGGCGGTCCCTCGTGCCTTTGGCATCTGTGACCACGTTCTCGTCGACGCCGACGCCCATGAGGCAATCCCCACCGAAACGGTACAGGGCACGCTTCCCGTCCTTGTCGTCCCCGATCTCGCCGCCGACCCGCGCTTCAACACCCGCTCCTTCGTCAAGCAGGCACCAAACCACCGCTTCTATGCCGGCGTACCCATTCGCTCGCCCAAGGGCTTCAACATTGGTGTTCTCTCCGTCTTCGACCCCGAGCCCCGCCAGTCGCTTCCCCCCGACCAGGTCCAGTTCCTGGCCGACCTCGCCCAGACCATCATGGGCCACCTCGAGTCGAGGCGCCGTACCGAGAGCTACATCCGCAGCGAGCGCATGGTGCAGGGTCTGGGCCACTTTATCCAGGGCAGAGACCAGCCCGCCACCTGGTGGTCCACCACCGACCATCACGTCGCCGAAGCCCAACCCTACGAACCAGATGACCTCCCTGTTCCTGATGTGCCCTACATCGATGTTGGCGAAGATGGTCTCTTGGAGGCCACGGACCAGTGCCCCGAACTCATCCGCCGCCCAAGCCTGAGTACTGCCTCCATCGACGGCCAGGCCGGCTCCTGCGCAGGTTCTGCCGACACGTTTGGCACGATGAGCACCAACGCTTCGAGCGTGCCGCCTGTGGATCCCCACCCGGCCGAAATCGATCGCATCTTTGCCAAGGCTGCTCACATCATCCGGGAGTCGCTCGACGTTGATGGAGCCTTGTTCCTCGACGCCAGTGTCGGGTCATTTGGCGGGATGTTTAGCCCGGCGCCGCACAAGTCCTCTACTGGTTCAGACGACCCAACCTCAAGCAGCGAGGACAGCGGGTCTGGGAAGTCCGGAATCAGCGACGAAGAAACACCTTGTCATGTCTTTGGCAGATCCACGTCCCACAACCACCCCGTACCCAATATATTTAACCAGGCGGAAGCCGAGGCCAATACACTGCCGACGCTGACTGACAAGTTTCTGAAGAAGCTCATGCGTCGCTACCCGAATGGCGAGATCTTCAGCTTCGACCAAGCCGGCTCCTGGTATTCAGGCGAATCGTCCGTCGAGGATTCGGATCCCTCGTCCCAGGAACCTGATGCCAAGGAGAACGCCTCGCAGCCCAAGCTTCCCAGGTCGGCGGCCAAGGTGAAAGGGTCGCCCTACTCCCGCAGGAACGAGGCCATGACTATCGGTTCGCTCTTCCCTGGCGCACGGAGCGTGGCCATGGTACCCCTGTGGGATCCTTACAAAGAGAGATGGCATGCGGGCGGTTTCGTATGGAGCAAGAACTCGGCGCGCATGATCACGACGATTGCAGATCTGCCGTATCTGAGGGCGTTTGGCATGATCACCATGGCGGAGATCAGGCGATTGGACGCAGCCGTAGCCGACAAGGCTAAGGCGGACATCTTAGGATCTTTGAGCCATGAGTTGCGATCCCCACTACACGGCATCGTGGCCGCTACTGAGCTGCTACACGGTACCCAGCTGGATGCTTTCCAGGTTGACGTGGTTCACACTATTGAGATTTCCGGCAAGACGCTCCTCGACATCATTGATCATGTGAGTTCTGCAACTTCCAAGGTCTCTCTCTCTCTGTCTCTCATGCTGACCTCTCGCAGTTGCTGGCACATAGCAAGATCAACACATTCCTGCGAGCTTCGAAAGCACGTCGGAGAAACAAAAAGGGCCGCCGTGGTCTCCTACACGAAGACCAGGAACCGACGAACATCGAAGCCGGCATGATGACGCTCGTATCAGATGTCCAAGTTGACTTGCTTGCCGAAGAAGTCATTGAAAGCGTCTTCATCGGACACAGCTTCCAGCACATGGTGGCCGCGCAACTGACCAGGCATGGTGCCCAGGGGCCCATGAGCCCGGCGCAAGAACGTCTGGATACCATTTACTCGACCGACATGAGCAAGTCGCGGATCAACCCAGACAACCTGCCGACCCACATTGGCAACGTGCAGGTCATCGTCGACATTGATCCCAACCCCGCGTGGACCTTCAGCACTCAACCGGGAGCGATCCGGCGCATTATTATGAACCTTTTCGGAAACGCGCTCAAGTACACGTCTCACGGCCATGTCAAGATCAGCCTCAAACAGGAGGAGGCTGGCGTCAAGAATTCCCCTACGTCTTCCCAGGCCGTCGTCGTCGTCGCCGACACGGGCAAGGGCATCACCGAAGAGTTCCTTCGCACCAAGCTCTTCACCCCGTTCTCGCAGGAAAACCACCTCGCTCCCGGTACCGGGCTCGGTTTGAGTCTCGTCCGGCACATTGTCGCCTCACTTGGGGGGTCCATAACCGTCAAGAGTCGCGTCGGCAGGGGTACCACCGTGACGGTCTCTCTGCCCCTGACTTTCTCTCAAAGGCAAGAGCGGCTAAAGGAACCCGACGCCCGTTTCTCGTTTGACAGCCAGATTTTGCAGTCAATTCGGGTCGCAACGACTGGTTTCACCGACAAGACCCTGGGACCCATTCGTGTGCATGGTTCTTCGGCGGTACCCATTGACTCCCTCCCACTGAACTGGTACAACATGCAACTATGTAAATCCAGCGGTAACGACGGCACGGTCGCTCCCGATGCCGATGTTGTCATTTACAGCGAGGCTGCTTTTAGCCAACTTGACGCTCGCAGCATCAAGGAGCATCCCCTGCCGGGCATCGTTGTCTGCCACAACGCGGGCAATTCGATCAAGTTTGACGCTGTGCTCAAGCAGACAGCGGCGGGCGCCGTTTTTGAGTTTATTCATCAGCCGTATGTAGACCGTGAAACTCTCCACAGCGGCCAGTACTGACGAGATCTAGAATCACGCCGAGAAAGTTCGGGAAAGCGGTTGCCACAGCCTTGACCCGGTGGAAGCAGCTGAAGGTGGTCAACACGGTCGCGGCGGCATCTGTCTCGAATGTCAAGAAGAGCAATTCAGGGGCCAACAGTCTGCATTGTAGCGGCACCAAGGAGTTGAGTTCTATCGAAAACCTGGGACAGGCCAACGTGTCGGGCATAGGGTCCCGTCTCTGGAACATGGACATCGACCCGGACTTTGAGCTGGCGCTGCCGCAGCGGCGTACTCCGGCGCCGGCTTCTGCTGAAGCCAACAGCATCAAGGAACTCGAAGCAGCCAGTGCCATCAAAGCGCCTAGCCTCGCCGAGGCAGTCACTGAGGCAGATGGTGCCAACGAGCAGGCCGAAGGCAATGAGATCATTGAAACCAACTCAAGGAGCAGCGACAGTACTGCAACCATATCGCCTCAAGCATGCGACCGCCCACAATTCCTCATTGTGGACGACAACATTATTAATCTCAAGGTATGTCTCCCCGCCACTCCATCGCGAAAGCGCCCCCTAACCATCGCAGATCCTCTGCATTTTTATGAAACGTCTCGGTCGCGAACATTGCACCTCGATGAACGGCCAACAAGCCCTCGATGCATTCTCCGCAAACCCTGAGAAGTTCTGCTGCATCCTGATGGATATTAACATGCCCGTCATGGACGGCCTCGAGTCGACGCGACGCATCCGGCAGTTCGAGCGGTTGCACAAGCTCGACCCCACGACCATTATCGCCATCACAGGGCTGGGGTCGCAGGACGCTCGGAAGGAAGGGTTCGCGAGCGGGCTGGACCTGTTTTTGACGAAGCCGGTTCGGATGAGGGAGCTGCGCACGATCCTAAAGGAGCGCGGACTCGGTGAGACAGAGGAGGGCCAGTCGCCCGAGCCGGAGGCAGCGGCTGTTACGACGTGAGCAAACCAAAAAGGTGACCAGGTGTGTACGAACATGTGACGTGGGAGGCTTTGCAGGTTGGGTGGTTCAAGCCCCTCTGCCATCTGTCAGATCGTTTTCCTTTGGACAGAGGTCAAGCGGGTTTTGCATTTGTATTTTGGGAGGCTGAAGAGCTACTTGGGGTGGGATGCCCTAGTGGGAAATTTGGATAGATACCCCCGTGATGAGTATATGAATGTCATGTTACGTCCTGGACTTTGTTTGGATGAGATGAGAGTGGCGTGTGTGAGAGAGGGTCTCTGGCGAGGAAGGCAGTCGAGTGGATGTTCAGACAGCAGAAGATTATACTCGTATAAGGTAACGTACTTGAAGACACTTTACATGAACCCCAGTGCGCATAACACACTTCCCTTCTCAGGCAGTTGTGGGGCCAACAACAGTCCATGTTGCAGAAAACCAGACAAGGCCGTTTCCAGTCTCACACACAAGACGAGCTGCACGAGGTTGGATTGCATAATTGCCGATCTGAACGACAGTATCCCCGTAGGGATCATCATACCAAAGGAAGAAAATGACGGTTCAGCGAAGAATCGCCAACATCAAGCACCCACGGGAATCGTGGATCCGGTCCGTGGCCCCTCACTAGCCTGCTGAGGCATGATGCTTACGCAGAGCACAGATGACGATCGTATGTAGAGCGACGACGTATATTTCGTTGCTAGTGATCTTACCCTACCTGCGTGGTGGTGGGAGGTAAGGAGCCTTCCCCCTCTCCCATGCGCGGCCTGTAGATCGACGCCTTTCTCATGTCACTTTCCGTGTTCGCCTCCATGGTACCCGTTTTTGGGTCCTGAGCCTGCCCGCCTCACCATGGCGCTGCTTATGGCATTTGGTTTTGCGGCTCGGGAGCTTACATGAAGCCGTAGTACGCCCCATGAGATTCGCTCTCAGGGCAAGTTGAATGTCTTTCCCATTGCCAAGAATATTTACACCAGAAGATTACCCACGCCAGGTTCGAATTTTATTCAGTCTTCGTCACTGTCGTAAGTGCTGAAGCACCTTCGATATCTAGCAATTGGTTTTACCTCCCCCCTTCCCCAACTTACCCTATTACAGGCTCATTACTTATCCCAAGCTCCTAAGCCCTGGCTGGAACATACTGCGCAATTTACCTTCCCGACCCCTGCCAACCAAGCAACAACAACGTCGTCACTGCCGTCAACAGCCTGATACTCTGTCCAGCTGTGTATCTACCTCGCCACTGGCCGTCAGGTTACATCTGCCCAGTACCTTCGATTAAGATAGGTATCAAAGGGTCCGGTGGGGACACCATCGTACTCGCGCAGCCAGCTGTGGCCTTGCCTCCGTTGACACGCAAGGCCAAGGCCAAGAAGGCCACCAATCTGCCAGACGCAAAGCCAGGGGCATGCTCCGAGGAAATAACGTTTGGGGTATTGATGGAATAATGAAGCAACTCGGCAACCTAGCCTAGTCCTTCAACCACGGGTCTTGCAGAAGTTCCTTCGCTGTAGGGCGAGCGTCCGGATCCCAGGTAAGGGCTCTTCGAATGAACTGGAGGAACTTGGTATTATCCTCGAGTTTGGTTTCAGCTGCCTCGAGAGTCCTCTCCTTCGGTATAGGCACAAACTCGCTCCAGTTTCCTGAGCAGACAGAGAATGGTTAGAAGTGTTGGAAAAATTCAATACGGAGTAGGCTTCCATCATGCCTACCATGTTCATCCCAGTACTCGAGCGCTCTGTTGCGATGCCGATTGAGAAGCCCTGGAGGTGGTGGGCCTAGTGCTGCAATGAGTTCGGCGAAGTGACCATCACTAGGACCACTTCTAGGACCACTTCTAGGATCACTTCTAGGATCACTCCTAGGACCACTTCTAGGACCACTTCCAGGACCACTTCCAGGACTATCTTTGAGCCTATTCAGAACCATGTCCAGAGCCTTCCTCCATGAGCATCCCTCCAAGCCATAAGAGGCCGTCCTGAGACCTCTGGATTCATTCTTCAGGAGGACTCTTTCTAAAATCTACACTCCGGCGGCAACATCCTCTGCCGATCGCCATATACGCTAAAGTCCACCCGCAATCGCTAACACTAACGCATATAATGCGGAGAGCTAGCTGCTGTAGAGCTACCCTCATTGCCGCCATGACACTTTGTTTGATTTGCTGCATTGTTCTAGCTGCCTTGTCACTCTCCAAGGGCTATTCCAAGTCGGGAGTCGCTACCATAGAGGTACTCAAGAAGGATCGGAAGGACCGAGCATTGGGCCTGGTACTGACATAACCTGCAGCTTGATTTATCTCGGCAGCTCAAAGATGTTCTAGGGAGACAACTGCCTAAAGTACCAAGCTTTGTTGACGCTGTCACATCCAGATTGGGAGGCACTGTCAAAACTGTTCTCCCAGATTCGGTGAGCCGAATACGGAGTGCGGCTAACGCTATCGCAACTCAAGTATCTGATGTGGCTTCGGGAATCCCCAAGACTTTTTACGTCGGAACAAAATATCTCTGTGTCGGTAATCTGGCCAACAAATTCTGCCACACATTGCCGCTCCGTCTCTCGGACGTGATTCCGCCAGAAGCACAGGAAGCGTTAAAAAAGGCGCTCGGTGATGGAACATCTCTGAACGACTCGACCCTTTCTGTCATCACCGCGCCTCATATCAGAAACTGTCTCATTGCTGGAGTCGTCTCAATCATTTGTGCGTTCGCAGTGTTTGTCTCTGTTCTCAAATGTTGGTATTCAAGTCTGATGAATATCATCATGCCATTTCGGTTTCTACAGAGCGGGCTTTGTCTTCTTTTTGGATTGGTATGCTTGCTGTCTTCCCTTCATGCTGGCAGTCGGGTTTCAAATGGCGATGCGGTCCGCACTGCCATCATGGATTAGGCTAGAGCAAGGGGACGTCTTTGGGTTTTCTGTCGGCTGTCTCTGCTGCGGGTGCGCTCTGGGGCTACTTGGGGGTTTCTTGCCGTTCCTCATCTAACGCACTACACTTTGAAAGGGTATTTGACTTATCAGAGCGAAGTAGATATCTAGCTAGCTAGGCATAGCAAGTTACGGTATATGACCGAATGCAAGGTTGTTCGGAAGTGCCATGTACCTCTTCTCTTACGTGAATTGAGTCGTCTCTTTGGAATGGGCTTTAACGTTAAACTATGTAGATCTCCGTTGCCTTCTTGATATACCCGTACTCTGCAGTTCGCAGGGTCGGTGAATATGCTTCGGGCGATGCAGCACCACGTTGTGCAACATGATCAAATTGTCCACGTTTGTGGCTTATCTAGGGCCATCGTTCCGGGTCGTTACATAAAATCTCTTAAGGCATCAGGTCCCATTTCCTGTCCCATTACGTTGACCTTGAATTCGAACACCTAGACAAATAAAGGTAACTCACCAGCCTTCCTTCCCCTCAAACACGGCAGCGCCGTAATGCTGACTAGAGCGCTGAGAACCAGTCCGTCCGTTGGTCAGGTTCTCCCAGGGCCTGCAGTCGGCCAAATCTCACCCTGATCACTTGCACATCCAGATTAGTTCCTGTACCGGCGTCTCTACCTTGTAGCCATCGCACCTAAGACTCGTTCTACGTGGCAAAACCCTCAGTCATGAGTTCTAGTGTAGAATGCTCTTGACCACAAAGCGAGCTAGGAAACTGGCGAGTCTCGAGGACTGTTACGGCTAGTAGCTTTGACAGCTAACGTCAGGGACCCTGGCTGGGCAATAATTTCTTTACATCTTTGAAGGAAGTAATGATTTTAAGCCTCTGTCTTATCTAACGTGGTCTTGCTGTGACTACCGTTTGTTCCTACCTCGTTTGTCATTGCGCATTGCAACAGATATAACACCGAGAAAACCGAACAAACCGCATCATGCGTTATCAGATATCGTACTCCTTTACGGTCCAGAGGCTGTGGGTCCTGGGTCCGAGTATCGCCGTTCACTTCGATGCTTGAGAGGTGGAAGAGAGGTAGAGCTCCGAGCCCCCCAAGAACTTGCTAGGATATCCCCATCCCTCACCTGCGTGACAACGGATTCAACATCGGCCCCTGATCGCAGTCGATGAAGCATCTCTGTGGCATCAACGCTGGGTAGGTTCATTAAGATCTGGTGCAAGACCTCATACATCGAACTCTCCTTGTACATGATGTAGCCTGTTGGACTCTACCCTAGACCTACGCGTTGAAGCGGCAGCCCTCTATCCCGACCCCTGAGCGTTGTTCCACCTTCCACCCCCCTGCATGCTGACGATGCTCATCTACCCAGAGCAAGAGGGTCAGTACGGCGGATTATAAATATATGCTTCGTGGGGCAAAGTCGAAGCAGGCGACGGCCACATTCGTCCTTGGTCAATTTCGGCCATTTGCACCGTGATGTCTGGTGGGGTACGCATGTTGTGCGTCTCGCCGAGTTGACAGGATCAGATCGGCGAGACTCCTTCGCTGCTCACTTCTCGCGTTGAGGCTTCCAGCGACTGCTGCACGCCTGATCGAACGATGAAGCGGGCAAGGCGGGAAGAGGGTAGCAAGACGTGGCCCGCGAGCGTCCATGAGAGCTCCGTTGTCTTGGAGAGGCGAAGGCCGACGTCCTAGGAAGTCATGAGAGTACTTGGCATTGTCCTGGTGACTTGCCGCGGATAGCCGTCGCCCGCACGCCTGAGATTTGAACTTCATGTCTAGTCAATATGTCGCCCGAATGGAAGAGCGGGTAACATTCAAAGAGCAGTATACATACCTGTCCTTTCCCCATCTCTCCTTTATGTAGCACCTCGTAGCGACCTAGTTGCTGATAAACATAGAGTAGAACACGACCATTACGAAGCCTGCGGCGACGAGTGCCCCAGGATGGAAAAGTGACGCCGTTCAAGGCCGACTGGAGGGCTGTATTCTCTTGGAGCTCCGTCGCGAGGCCGGCCTGCATCGCCGTCAGGACTATGGCGACGTAGACTGTCGAGCTTGGCAGCCAGGCAAAGTTGTCGCCAAAGAACGAGCCGTACTGGTTCCAGTGAGCCATGTAGCCGCGAAACGGGGTCCTCCAGAGATAATGTATCTTGTTGAGCCGGCTGAGGCGGAGCTCTCCGTATTGGAAACGCGGAACGATCGAGGAATAAATATGCGTTGTGTTCAGCACATCCTTGCCGACCGTTCTCCACGCTTACCCGTGCACCTCTTCGGGCAGGAGGTAGTTCCCCTTGACGAGAGCAGAAGCCGATGGCGTGCTCCCGACAGTCCCCATAGGCAAACGGTTGCTGGTCCACAAGTGGACCCGGCGCTGCGAGCATCGCAGGTTCTCCCCCAGAAGGGCGGCTCGAGGAGGAAGCGCGGCAACGGCTTGAAGAATATGCGGCCGCCCCGGCCGCCAGCATGCTTGCCGTTGGTACGAGCTTGTTTCGCGTCAGCATGGTCTGGGAGTGGGCCCAATTTATATGGGAGAAGAAGGGCCCCAGAGGTCGACAAGGAGGTAACAAGTTGAGGGACATACCAAGAATCAGGCAGATACTCGGTCATGTTTCCATCCAAATGATAGCGACTCTAGGCACAATCGTGGCTTCCGCAGTGGCTGGAACTCGAGCTCAGACATGGAATGTCCGTCCACTCCTCAGCATATCATCGGTAAGTGGACTCGGTCGATTGAAGAACAGAGCTGACAACATAGATGGCCTCGGCTGTTTTTGCTTGCCATGATATTTGCACGGAGGTGTGGATGATTGCAACCCATGCGCAAGAGTGTATGCAGCAACAGCGTACGCAGCACTGGATGAGGATGCACTCCTCCGCGCAAGGGGATCAATTCGACCTTCAACGCCGGCAACAAAGGACAGCTGACCTGGATGGGAATCTCCATGACCACGATAACATCCCAGGTTAAGGCTGTGCGACAGCACAGACGCTGAGGGGACTGGCGGAGGGAATCCGGACGTCGTCAATAGGCCTGCCTTAGTAACGCTCGGACAACTGACCAATCTCAACTCCTTAGCCACCACTCATTTGTAGGGGATGTCTTACCCCGCCCTGTTGATGTAAACTCAACCTTCTTTGAGGTCTCCCAACCTCGTCCACAAGACTCACTCATCAAACATTCGTCAACATTAACAGTATTGTGGCCATCTGGAGTCTATAAGCAATGCCTGCCATCCAAAAAATCAAACCCTCTTGAGGCAAAGAATTCTGGGACGCGCTCGACCCTGGCAACATGGAACAAGTGCTTGAAGCTGTTAAAAGAGAGGTATCACTCCATGGTAGACCTGCGAGACAATGGCTGACCTCCGTTAAACCCCAGTTCAACAGGCCGGAGCCAGCGTACAAGTTTCATCACCTCAGCACAATGTCCATAGGCTCGCCTGTGGGGGACAGCAAGCCATGCTACCGTGATTGTTTGATATTCTTGCTCCGCGGCACAGTTCTCATCAAAGGGCAAGGACGTTTGACAGAGCCTGGCTGTGCGTATCGCGTGAAGGACGAGACTTGGCTTTGGATGTGTGGGACGACGACTATTGTTGTTATGGAGGAAGGAGACGAGAGAGGCTCATGTCTGAGAGAAACGCAACAATCACGGGAACTCATTTCGTCTGTGTTGTATGGTTCAAGAAGAGAGAAGAATATAGCGAACAAGAACTTGCGTGAAAGGTTTCAGGCGCTCCACAGGTCTCGCTAGGTAGCGGCCTCAATTGCCCGCGTTGATCTTACAAATATTGCACCATCATCTATGCATCGTACGATGATATTCCTGTGCCCCTAAGCCCACCTTCAAGCCGAGATTCGATCACCAACATTGTGACAGAAAGAAGCTGTATGTCTTGTCTTGATATATTTAATGTAGCTAAGTGAACAGTATCTCTCGACTAAGAAACGACGACGAAAGGAGAGCAGCTTGGCCAAAAAAATAACCCAGAGCACACTTTTTCGGCTCCCTCTGGAAACTAACGTTACTCACCCCTCACCCGGCCACCCCCTCAACCGGCCACCCAAAAATCCCTCACCGCACTTTCAACCCCCTCCTTTCAACCCACGATATCTCAACCAAATCTCCTACAATTCCTTCCAGATTTTTACTCCGACTACCTTAGTCTACGATGTCTCCCTATACGGAAGATGAGATTAATCAAGCCTTAGAGGACGTCACAAATGGCCAATCTATCCGGAAGGCTTCCATCAAGTGGGGTATTCCGAGGTCTACCATTTAAGACCGTTTACAAGGAATCCAACTGAAGAGTATTACTTCTACAACCCGTCAGAAGCTATCCCCGACGCAGGAAAAGCACCTAGTAGAATGGATACGGATCCAGGCTGCCCTAGGGCTTCCACCTACGCACGCGCAAGTCAGGGAATTTGCAGAACGAATCCTACACCTACAAGGGGGACCACAGACGATCGGAAAGAACTGGTTCCAAGCCTTTACACGCAGAAACCCATCGGTAAAGGCCCAGAGAGCTAGGCCTATCGATTCCCAGCGTATCAACGGCGCGACAACTAACGTAATCAGGGACTGGTTTAGATACCTATCTATTCCAGAGATTAAGGCGATCCAACCAGTTAACCGATATAATATAGATGAGACTGGTATCCTAGAAGGCCGAGGATCGAACGGCCTAGTTCTAGGCTCTGCAGAAGCCCAGAATCTACGGAAAAAACAGCCAGGATCTAGGGCCTAGACGTCTATCCTCGAGTGTATCAGCGCGACAGGCACTACAGTACCTCCCTTAGTCATTTTTAAGGGAAAATCAGTCCAACAGCAGTGGTTTCCACTAGATCTACAGCCCTATAGTAGATAGAAGTTTACTACAACCGAAAACGGATAGACAGACAACGACACGGCTATCTTCTAGCTTAAGGAGATCTTCATTCCATCCACCCAACCAACCGACCCCTCAACAGCTAGGCTACTTATCCTAGACGGCCACGGTAGCCATAAGACAACAGAATTCATGTATCTCTACTATACTAACAATATCTACCTGGTTTTCCTACCTCCCCATACGTCACACGTCCTACAGCTACTCGACCAGTCCGTTTTCGGTCCCCTTGAGGCATCCTATAGGAAACAGCTAGGATACCTTAAGCAGTAGAACGATTCTACAGTAGTAGGGAAAAGGAATTTCCTTAGCTGCTATAGGAGGGCTCGCCAGGCAGCTTTTACGGCCTAGAATATACGCAGTAGGTGGAAATCAACAGGTCTTTGGCCGGTATCGATAACCTAGCCCCTCCTCAGCCCTCTACTACTCGAAAACTCTACCACCAACGCTACTAGAAGCGTCGACTCTATCCTACATAGGGCTATTGGATCTAGGGCTATCCAGTAACATGAAGTAGCTACATCTGCAGTCTGTTTTAGTGGCCCGTCAGAACGGCCGTGCCGTCGCGGCTGACGGGAAAACACGAGATGGGTCACTCCTGGGATCGAGCACCTCTAGTGTATCCTCCACACGCAGCAGGACGGCACGGAAGCAAGCGCCAAAAAAACCCCGAAATGAGCGAACCAAAAGAGTCCACAGGACCTCGGGGGTCTATTATCCTCGAGAGTACAAGTCTAGTCCCATGAAAAGCTGAGACGCTGGTTGACGGTCTGACCGACGACGAGGTGCTGGCGCACCCTTGGCTTGACAACAGTCAAGTCGGGCTCCAGCTTTGTAGTGGCGTTAAGCTCGAAAGGGAGTAAAAAAGTTCACAAGGATATTGGAGTTCTGGGGACTTGTCATCACGTGGCAGGCGCCGCCAGGCCAGGAGACATGCTGGTCATGAAAGGGTACTACGGTCACCAAGCAGCAGGTACAAGCCTACTCGCTAATGTCAGCCCACCAGCTTGGAGGTAAAGAACGAAGGAGTGAAGGGACTATACGTACCTCTCTCAGAATCATAGATAGTGCGGACGGCAAACCATCGCCGATCAAGACCAAATTCCTGGTCCGCTCACCCACGGTGACGGTGACCTGGTTATCATGCACTTTCAAATAGACGACATCCTGGCTTATCAGGTCGCCACGTCGAGTTCATGTCAATGACGGAAAGGATACCTACTTTTTTAAGCCGTTTTGTGTTGGGGGTAGCCGCGAAGAGGTCAGCCGAGAGCTAGAAGCCTTTAAACAGATTGAGATGGTGAATCTAGGCCCGAAAGCCCGTGTTTGCCGCCTGCACGGCGTTGTTGGCGACGGAGACCGGTTGCTGGGGATGCGTCTGACGTTTGTTGACGAGCGGCTTCCTCTTCATCGGGCAAGGACATCCGCTCCGTCTTCACTGAGAAAACAGTGGGCAGCACAGGTCAAGGACTCGCTGGCTGAGCTGCACAAAGCTGGCCTTGTCTGGGGGGACGTGAAGCCTCACAACGTCTTGATCGATACCGAAGACAATGCGTGGCTAATTGATTTCGGAGGAAGTTACACGGAGGGCTGGGTCGACCGGGAGGAAGCAGGGACCGTAGAAGGGGACTAGCATGGTCTGGCCCGGATTCTGGAATATCTATCCTAGTTCTAGTATAATCACTTTTGTCATGATTGTTCCAGGATCCTAACCAGGAGAAGTCTCGTCAAGGCCTGAAGGCAAGGCTCAAGTGGTCAGCTGATACTATTACTCCATAGTTTGACACCGGAGGCGTGGTTTGGGATAGCGATCGACTCGATTTCGTTGACTTCCGGGTGTTTTGAAGCGGTTGCGCTAAGTTCCTCCATGTGCTCAAGATATATAACGTCGAACTTGGGGCGGAAGTTTACGGGTCTGGTTATCATGCCATTGGAGTCCTCCTCGAAGAAAGGCTTGAAACCTACGAGAGCAAGCTGGCGAGATTCCCTGCACACGTGGAAAAGTACTGGCGGGCGGGTAGAGCAAAAGAAGGTTTTGCCTGGGTTGTAGCTTGTTTTGAGGAAAATTTCAGACATGCGAAGGACGCGTCGATCAGGCAATGCGTGCTCCCAGATGATCAATCGCAGTTCGATCAGCGGTCCATGAGACGGAAGGACTTGCGTTGTTGGCGTCGAAACCGTTGGTGTTCGTCTTCCAATGCGCGAAGCGTGGCTTCAATCCTCCCCGGTTTCCATTGCAGATCACAAACTGCGGGCGAGTATTCTTGAATGAAATCCATCTCGATGTACGGATGAGAAGCTAACCTAGTGCATCAAAATGAGTATGAGATCGTTGTCCGCCGAGGAGTGATAGATTGGAGGAGGAATGGCGAGGTGTGATGGGGCAGAAAGGACTTTTTATGGTTTTTGGGCGACGATGGTGAGTGAACGCGGGCTAGCCTGGGAGAGACAATGCAAGGAGCTGGAAGGCGCTCCGTATGAAAAGTTGCAACCTATTGATGAGGACTCTGACGGTTTGAAGGCGATACCTCCGGGGGCGAGGGGGGGGGGGGGTGGATTGAAATGGGAGGAGGGAATTAGCGGGCGAGTGCCGAGGAGAGCGGGGTGGGGCCAGAAAAGGACGGGGGGGGGAAATCAAGGGGATCAGATCTTAGTAGAACAGGGAAAGTGCTACAGGGGAGGGGAGCGAACAGTTTAGTTACAATAACTACGTCTACGTAAGACCACAGCTTAGCAATACAGGAGTCGAATCGCTAGGTTGTCGGAAAGGTGGGCAGAGGGGGGGGAGGGATGGTCAGGGCGGCTATGCTTCAAGGAACCGAGGCCTGCAGGGCGGCCGCGTCGGGTGGA
>NW_009276931.1:350728-366586 GCF_000150675.1 Verticillium dahliae VdLs.17
CACGGGGCACGGGCTGGAGGGCTCCCACCGCAATTGCCGCTGCTTTTCACCGATCTCAGTGCCTTTGGCTGATCTAGCTTGTGTCTCCACAACCGAGCACGTGGTCTGGTTTAACCATGTCATCGAGATCTTGCACATCCGTTGTGACCCACCGTTGGGTATATCCACAACACGTCTGCCGCATGTCAATTTGGGTGCCGTGACACAACTGCCCATAGTACACCACCGACACATTTTATGGCCCAACATCCACTGTCGCCGCTCCGAATCTTCTTTAATCCGGAATCTTTAGGTCTTCTTGCCTACACTTCGGCTTGACCCCATGACGGCCGAGTTCGACGGACTTCACTTGGAAGTATTTCGACCCCCCAGCTGGTCTCGCAGCATTCGGGCGTAGAGCGGAAAATCGTAACGACCGATCGACGACGGACGCCGCACACCGCGTGCAAAGAGCTCAGCGACGACCCGAATTGCTGAATAGCTGAGAAACTCGTGGATTGATTTGAACGGGTGCCGGTACCAGCAACCGAACACGTCGAAAAAGGACCGAGGGGACCAGCATACCAACCACCTTGCGGCCGCCGACGCCATTGGTACTATCCGCCTGTATGGCCCAAGGCTTGGACATAATCTTCGCAGAGTTGGGGATCTCGCAATACCTGGATATCTTTGTCGAACAAGGCTTCGATACCTGGGCAACAATCCTTGACGTCACAGAGTCGGATCTGTGAGTGCATCAATTCGGTCGGGTGGATGAGTTTGCTGACCTGTCGGCTCCTAGTGATGTATTGGGAGTGAAGCTCGGTCACCGAAGGGTAAACGCACCTCGACGGCGTTATGTGACGTTCCCGATGGCTGATTCTTGTGCATAAGAAACTCCAAAGGCGTATCGCGAATTCGAGAGGCCTTGCACCTGAAGCCTCGCTCGTATCCCCAGTTCGAGCCAGCAGCGAGGACACGAAGCCCGAGAACCCGAACCCCGAACCAGCCAGGCAAGAAACGAAGGATACGACTGTCGTCACCAAGCGTAAATATCGGCGGCACCCGAAAGTTCGTTGACATTCCTAATCCTCAATCGTCGTTTGCTGACCATGGTGGTAGGCGGACGACAACGCTCCGGGAAGGCCGCCTTCTGCCTATGTACTGTTCTCCAACAGTAAGTCGATGACGACGACGAGTGTCGCTCTCGAGTTGACGAACGATAGAAATGCGTGATGATCTGAAGGGTCGAAACCTGACGTTCACAAAAATCGCCAAGTTGGTAGGCGAGAAGTGGCAAAGCCTGTCGCATATAGAAAAAGAGCCTGTCGAGACGCAGGCGCTGAACGCAAAGGAGAAGTATAACCAAGACTTGGCCGAATATAAAAAGACGAACGAGTTCAAGAAGTACTTACATTACCTGCATGACTTCAAGCAGAAGCAACTTCACCGAACTCAAGGTACGTCCTCCTGATGTAGCTGTTTTATGTTTTGCCGAAGGGGAGACTGACCACCATCTGTGAAGCTGTCAAAAATGGCACGAAGCACAAGGGCAGCAGTGCCAGTGCAACCCCTGGAGGCAGTGGCGCTGGCCGCGACAGTGACAGCGTCGTCCGTGGCGATGCTCCTTTGGCTCGGAAGCAGAGGGTTGGCTCGGTGACGTCGATGCCGGATTATCCATTCGCGGCTGCTACGTCCTTCTCGCACCAACATTCGATCGAAGAGCCGGTACACTCACCCGCCAGCACAGCCTTTGAATTGGAGAGGTCGCCTATAATGTTGTCGGGTAGTCCTCATGGCTCGCAATGGCGGACACGAAGCCTGACGTGGTCTGACGCGCAAGCCAGTCCAGAGAACGGGGTGCCGCCACACCTGCCTTCACTGCCGGATGTGTTCAATGATGGTCGTATGGCTGGCGTAGCAAGGACGTCGGACAACCCTGCGTTTGGCGGATACATGCCGAGCCAGACCTCAATGGCACGCCATTCCCAAACGATGCCGCTGCTGAAGCACAAAATGTCGTCAAACTCGGGGTTCTCCTACAATAGGACCCCGAGTGACGCCTCGCTGCCGATCCACGCGCTGCTGTCGTCAAGCAGGTCGGGATCATCCCCCCCGTTCGAATCATACTCGATGCCGTTTTACGGGCAACAGACGACATCCGATCAAACGCTGCCGTTTCCTGCCACAACCCCGATCTCTGGTGCCACGGGTGTTGTGTCTGGTAGGCCGACAGCGTACAGTTGGCCCGAGCCGTGGACCAATGTCATCTCAGAACGTCGACCACCTCCTCCATTGACCAAAAATTCATCCTCAGGCTCGTCGAGGACTACTGATGTGTCGACGACGACATCCATCAGCGTTCATGATAGTGCTGGTACTTCGGCGAAGGCAGATGCCAACCTGGACGGAATGAATGCACTCCTCAGAGCAGGAGAAATTGTGGGCCGTCGTGAAGGTTAAGTATGCCCCGTCGTGTAAAGGGTGGAAGAAAGAATGGGGATGGTTTTGCGTGGGAGGTTAATACCAGCTGCTGCGGTGGCTGATGTTGATGATTTTGTCTCGCACTTTGGCTTTGGTTGGGTGAAAGGCTACAGTTGAGCCTACCATCGTCATACGAAATCTTCCGAGCAACGCAGCACACTTGGGAGCCTATTGAACGTTTCTCCCATGTAGTATGAGTTGGGTTTTGGGTGCAGGCGGAGGAAAAGATCATCTTGCTACACTTCCGTCATACTGGCCGAAAAGGACACCACCATGTCTCGGTCCAGTTAGAACCACCAAACCGGTGCTGTGATATTGT
Organism: Verticillium dahliae VdLs.17; assembly: GCF_000150675.1. Classification (NCBI taxonomy): domain Eukaryota; kingdom Fungi; phylum Ascomycota; class Sordariomycetes; order Glomerellales; family Plectosphaerellaceae; genus Verticillium; species Verticillium dahliae. The sequence continues at coordinate 353,511 of NW_009276931.1, forward strand.
CGAACTAGCACCGGACCCGTCGGCGAGCAAATTTAGTTGAGTGCATCGACTAAATTGCCTAGTTGAGGAGTTTCGGCGCCGACCTTCCTAACATACACCACGCCGTCGTTGGGAAGGTCGTGCATAGCCAGTCCTACTGAACATCTAGGAGGGCGGGAGCCAGGCCGCATAGGTCACGGATGGACGGCTTGTGTTCCAGGAGGAAGACGGCCACTGGGGTCACACGTGGTGAGAAGCGTGCCTTAGGCAGAAGCTTGGATGGCATTGCGCTTCTCCTTAGTTTGCGGGTTATGCGGGTGAACGCAGCCGGAGGACCTCCGAGGTGAGATTCCGCCTTGGATCTGCCAGGCCATGGGTGATGGTCCCGAACCCTTGGAAGAAAGGGTATATCAAACTTGAGAAAGGAGGCGAGTTGTCTGACCAGCCGAGGCGGTGACCCAGTTGCACTCGGCAACTGCGTGCACCTGCCTCATTGACCTGGGCTCAGACTGCGGCAACGATGGTTGCTTTCGGTATGCCCCTGTCGGGGTCGCTGCAGGTCTGGGAAGCAAAAGCATGCTCGGGGATGCTCCCAACCCACAGGACCAATTGCTGAAACTCTGGCGCGGATCGTCCTGCACCTCGCCCTGGTCGTCCACGAATACCCGCGGAGTGCCGTTCAAGTCCTGGACCCCTTCTACACCGTGCCTTTAAGTAGGGCCACGGTCAAAGGCGGCTGCGCAGCCGGTCGTGGTCCGACGCATGATTGGCCTCGATTGTCCTCGTTATCAAGGGAATAGGCCTCGTCATTGGGCAGACAACGCCACCAAGGGGCCTTGGCCCCCAACGGCCCCTGCCGCGCTCCTTGCTGATACTGGCTTCTGGACAGGCCGTTTCCTACCGTACAGTTTCCCGTGAGCAGGAGACCTTGGTCACTGTTTCCTACTATGTGGCTTGCTGATTTTGGTTTCCAGCTATACAACCCCCCGACAGGAAGTTTCTGCCATGCTTCCGATAGCTGATTGTTGCCGCAGGGCCCGCGAGGCAACAGTACACCTTTGTATGGACGTATTTAAGGCCCTCTGGGCTTCTAGATGTGACGGACAATGCACCAGCCAGCCGCGATGCGCTGCAGTGGCGATGTGAACCGTGACGTCTTGAGTGTTGGGACAGTCGCTAAGAGGTGGCTTCTTAGAAGGGGCTGAACGTTGATCCAGAGAGTTGTGCTCCGTCTCGTGTAACGTTGTCGAATCGGAGTGATATGGGCTTCGGCATCCGCCACTGACGTCGCTACCGTCCGAGACGTCCCTACTATTGCTTGGGCGCTCACCTTTTGTACTCTGTTGAGCGGTCGGATCAATGTCTCACCACAGGCATGCATCCAGACGTCCGACGCCCAGTCCACTACCAGTGCCACCGTCGATGTGAAGAGTTGCCTCGCGGTCGATGGCGTTAGGCCCCGCAGCCGTCCCAGTACCATCGCGGCCTGAAGGCCTTTTGTTGCCGCCCTGGCGATATGCTGCCGATACCTCAGTTGCTGGTCCATGATGACACCTATGGTTGTTTTTCTGTGCTGTTGGCTGGACTGTCTGTTCTTTTATCGTGAACGGGGTGTTATCGAAGCATTCCGTCATCCGCGAGAAGTGGATGACGGCGGTTTTCTCTGCTCTTGATTGGCCCGGTTCAGGGAATGGCGTTCTTCCGCTTCCGCGGCCCGACCCCGTCCGTTGCTGGCGTCCCCTATTCCTTAGATCCCGCCTGCCACACCCCGCTAATTCCCCTCCACAACGTGTCTCACCAAGTCGGTGCATTACTTTTCTGATATCCTCTATCATGGCAGAGTCTCAGATTGGAAACACCCCAGAGGTCCAGGTCGATCTACATGATGCCGGTTCTGCACTCGACGATGACTTTCCACCGCGAGCGATTCTCTAAGGTCCAGCATTGTCCAGTACAAATGGCGCCACGGCCGTCGCTACCACGCCTACCGGGAGGGGCAGTACAACTTTCCCAACGACGACGAGGAGCAGGATTGCCTGGACATGTGTCACCATGTCTTCTACCGCCTCACCAATGACAGGCTGTTCATGGCGCCCATCGACCCCAGTGGAAAACGCATCCTCGATATTGGGACCGGAACCGGGATCTGGCCGATCCAGCTGGGGGACGAGTACCCTGGTGCCGAATTGATTGTTGGCAACGACTCAGTCCCATACAACCAGAGTGGGCCCCGCCCAACGTCAAGTTCCTCGTGGACGACGTCGAGCTGGACTGGGCGGAGCCCGAGCCGTACGACCATATCCACTGCAAATATATGGCCGGGTCCATCAAGGACTGGCCACGACTTGTGCAGCAGATCTACGATAATTTGAAGCCTGGTGGTTGGGTCGAGTTCCAAGAAGCTGAGAACACCTTGCTCTCCGAGGACGGCTCCCTGAAACCCTACAATGCGATGGTGGTCATGATGGAGGGCCTCAAGGACGCATGCAACAAGATCGGCCGCACTATGGATCCTGCCCCTTCTTTCAGGGGGTGGGTCGAGGGGGCCAGTTTCGAGAACGTCAACTCGCAGATCTTTAAGCTTCCCGTAGGTAGCTGGGCGAAGGATCCGATGCTGAAAGAGTGCGGCACGCTGATGCGAATCAACTTTCTTGATGGAGTCGAAGGCTTTACCGCCGCTCTATTTAGGGACGTCTTACTGTGGAGCCAGGAAGAGGTGTCTGTTCTCAACGCCCAAGTGTGGACCGCAGTGAGGGATAGGGATATTCACCCTCTGTTCAATGTTCATGTTGTCACCGGGCAGAAGCCGTCCTAAGGAGCGCCGGACGTCAGGCAGCGACGGACGAGCTTGTAGGTACTGGAAAGGCGTCCTTGACCATGTCGTTCCTTAGTCAGACCTCTGCAAAGCAATACCTTCCGTGTGATTCGAAGTGTTCTCCGGAGATTGACCGCTTGTGTCGCGCCCGTATCTCACGACGCGTCTGCGATGGCCGAAGGGGTCAGCTTCGTGGCCGGGCCTTTCCAAGCTGTTTATGGCTGGGATCCATTCTCATAGCTACCTGCTATTCGGTTTGTGGTAGGCCGGTTCGTGCCACGCTTCCCAGTCCTCCTTTGCCTGGAAACTCTGTTAGGAAGACTATGGGCATGACAGGACTAGAAAACGGCCATGGCAGGACCGTGGGCAAAGCAAGACCGTAGAGCAACATGTCTGGCTTTGGACATGTCGGGCTTCATCTGCGGTCCTTGGCTTTCCCTGCCTTGCCCGCGGTCGTGTTGTTCTGGAGGCCAATAAATGGAGAGCGATTGGCTGAGGAATCTGGCAGCGGGTCAGTTTCGGCAACACGCAATCACATGACAGCGTGTGCTTGAAAGTAGAGCGCAATGGTGCTCTGGTAGAGGAGCTCTGAGAGTGAGATCCACACTGTGGCTGTGCTTTATGGGCTCTGGGTGGCGGGTGCCGACCGTTCATTCGTGACAGGGCCTAAATCTTGTCCTTCTGGCTCCTCGAGGGTGTCTTATGCTGCGACCAGTTCATGGAGAGACTGAAGGACACCATCGGCTGTCACATGGTTCAAGGTTGGTCTTTGAAACTTTGCACCATCTGCAACCATCAGGAACACACTCTACAATAATTTAATACTTGATCTGGGACTTTGAGAGCACAGCCATGCGATCTCTCGACCAGCCTCCCACGGCCGAGTTTTGGGCACAAGGTTGCGTACATTATGCACGCTCCCGCACCCCCTTCAGCACATCTTTATATGGGCGTCATAGTTTTAGTTACATTATTTGGTTTAAATTGTTTTGACAGAACGCAGCCTCAGTATAGGGTCAATGATGACCATGCATTGGACTCCTCGGATCCTTGCGTCATGTCTCGTACTCTTTCGCCCACCGCATTCTCATGTTGTTAACCTCCACACCGAAGCCAAGGCCGCCAGCGAAAACGCTGTCCGAGCCTCGAACACCCTCCGAGAAGGACTAAACAACGCAAACAGTTCTATACTGCAGAATGCCACCGATATCAAGAAGGCCGCCGCCGCGAAGATAACCAACGCCGTCGCCTAGGTCGCTGCTAGCAAGGCTGGCCAGCTGCAGGAGGCAGCTGCGTGGACGTCTCGTTCCGCAACGCTCGACTGCCGCCAGCGCAGATTCAAGGCAGAAGAAGCTGTGCTTCGGATGAGATGGTGGGTATCATACGGGAGGCCAACCAGGCCCCATGTCGCCGGCGGAGGTACGTGGTAAGATGAGAAACAAGTGATACTCAGACAACGCATGGACGACATATTCCCCTTCCTGCGTACAGTGGCTCCTTTGGCAATGACAATCGAGCAAGACCTTCTCAGACGAATAGAATGGTGATCATTCTGAAGACGAGCTTGCATGGCATTCCTGACTAGTATCGACTGGCCCGTCACCGCAAGAATAGATACAATGTGATATGAGCAATCAATTTAATTAACAAGAACAGAATTTCAGACGACCAAGTGGCAAGGCCACACTGCAGGCTCTCACTTCTTTCCGGAACCCCTCCGCTTACCCCCATTCTGCTCCCTGAAGTGGCGCGTATAATGATCGTCGCGCTCAAAGGTCTGATTACATAGGACGCACTCCATGATCTCCTGGGCCGTGCCATTCTCTGGCTGACCTGCAAATTGGCGATGAGAGCTTCGCACGTGGCGGATCATTTCTCTCTCCGACTTAAACATCTTCGAGCACTTGAGCGCCGCAGCCGCAGCGCATTCGAAAGCAGGCTCGTCGTGCACCTTCTTGATGTGCTTGCTGGGCCGGTATTTAGCCTTCGGCTTCGCGGAGCGTGCGGGGCAAAAACCCACTTGAGCTCCGTTGGACGCGGGAAGGTTTCACCGCAAGGAAGTCCAGACTCGTTCGACCGATCGCACTTGACCAGTGATGAGGTCTTTCTCGAGGTTCTAGAGGCCCTAGCAAGCTTGAGCTTCTTCGAGGAAGACGCTGCCGTCTGGCGATAAGGACCTGTGGTTCCCATGATTCCCAAGCCCTCGTCATTATCTGACGAAGGAAGGGACTCGGAGCGGGTGCTTTCTGAGGGCCCCGCAATATGTAATGGAATCAATTTGGCGGCGTCCCGTGCCACTTCACCCGGCTGCCGGTTGAGGGATCTCTCCCCTATATCCTGGAGCACAAGGTCACCACCCTATAGATGGGACTGGACGTGGATAGCTTGGGAGGCCTCGGCGCTGAACTCATTACCCGACAAGCTAGCCTGAGCCCCCGGTCTTTCGCCAGGGTACCAAAGCGCAGGCGGGCAGGAGTTGACTCCTTCAAAAGGGCTGTCGGCTTCTGGTGACCCCCAGGAGTAGCTTGATGTCTGGACTGGAGGCCAAGACGGACTTGCTGGGTTGTCCTCCCCGTAATAAGATGCTAAGGTAGGATCGTTCGATCCTGGTTTGAAGGCATTGCCCAAGTCTCGTTCCTTGCCACGACGGACCATGTCTGCCGTGCACTCAAGTCTGATAGAAAATAGTGTACGGACGGTTTCGAGCTACTGAATCTGGGGCAGCATGACCCGAGTCTTGAGTCGACAGGTCTTTCCTGCTCTTCTTATGAAGGTTGTAGGTGAGTAGATTGGTAGGGAGACAGTGTGACGAGCTGGAAGCTGGGAGCAGTTGGCCTGCAAAAGGTAGGACCCCCAGCGCCAGAGGCCAACTAACTGATCGGTCTTTGACTTAACTTTCGCGTGGACAGATGCAGAGACTCGACGTTGGTATTCCTCCCAACTCTCTTTATAAAAGTGCATGCATCTGTTGACGACATGCTGATTGAACTCACCGATATAAGTATACTCCTCGAACGTGGCTTCGACTCTTTGGGCCCGCCTTATGGCCCTGGACAAGGACCGGATGACGTTGACGGCGATCGAGGTCCTTATTTTGGACCGAAAACGTGGGGGCGGCTGCAGCTGCAGGATGAGGCCGAGCTGCCAGGGTGGGTCACTTGCTAATCGAAACAATGGCTTGAAAAGGTTATGTACGGTGTATGCAACTATCCTTCCAGCCCTACGTCTCAGGTAATCTCGAACTTGAGCCTCTTGAACAACGTTCTGCACTTCGGTCGCCCATGTCTTTAGCTTCTCGACGATTGCGTCGATCTCCTGACACATCCTCGTCTTGGCGTCCTCCATTCTGACAGACGTTAGCTAGGACACTATTAGATGAGAGTTAGTCTAAGCGTGGCCAGGTGCCCTGAGATCATCCTAACATGAAACAGCCGACCCGTCCCCATGTAGCTGAACATCATGGCACGTTTGCTGTTCTGCCAGTGCGCCGGCCACGACGACTTGCTTGGCGTCCGATCCATTGGATGCTCCGTGGATAAAAAAACAGCCGAGTCGAGTCTCTTTCTCTGTGTTGTGGCGTCACTCTCCTGTGTGGCTCTTCGCAAAGCCCTCCGTGGCATTTCCTCGTTTGCGGCGCCTTGAACGTCGGCACGCGTAAGCACATACCCATGATGGATAAGATCTGACGGCCCATCTTCCTCCTCCGCAAGTTGCTTGAGGCTGGTGATGGGAAAACTTCTTCTGTATTGCGGTCTGACTCTGATACGTTGCCCTCCTTGTTCGTTGGCAGAATAGAAAGATTATTGCTCCTCAATACCCACTCCATACGTCCCCAGCTGTCTCCCACCCCTCTCCTGTGGTTTCAAAAAGTCTCCTCTGCGACAGTCATCGCCTCAACCCGCTCCTGTACCGCTTTGTTGTAGTCCAGATAAGTCATCGTCACGGTCTATTCCCTTAACCCTGTTGGAGAGATGCAGCGCCTTGTCACCTGCTTGTAGTCAAGACACCACTTGTTAACATACTCCCTAATCGCCCCTCCTGCCGCAGCCCTCGAGTTTTCCGTCCGTAGTCTTACAGCCTGATATCATTTCCTGGCCTATTCCGCTCGCGTGGATTGTTTTACTCGTCTGACTCGCATTGTTCCTACTGGCATTATCGTCTACGTTGCTGCCACTTGGTACGGGAGCCGAAGGGCGAGAAATGTTCTCGACGAGAGGATGTTTGTCTCCGCTTTGAATGTTCCCGATGTTGGAGGCTTTATGCGCCGCCGTAAGCGCAAAGTCGCCTGAATCAAAATACATTCTCTATAGACGATACGTGATCAGCCAGATTTAGCAACGGGTTAAGAATGCTAGATACCTCTAACTGATGGTGAAGTAGGTCAGTTCTGGTCGGTAGTTTCCCGTACATGTGCTGGAACCGATCGTCCTTCTCTGTGGGGGCCTTACGGAGAGGCATGTGTAAGTCGGCATTAAACAAACAATAACGAAGGCAGGTACAATCAGACCTTAGCATCTGTCTCTTTCGCGTCAGAGTCCATCTTGGAATCACATCTGTAGCAAGTTCCAGAAATGATGGGTTGAGCTCTCAAGAACACCTGATTGATATCGAGGGGGATTGACGTCACGATGACGGTCGGCTTTTTCATGATCTGAGCATGGCACGAAGACGTCATATGCCGTGTTCCTCAGACCGGTGTTAAGTACAACTGAGCACAGGTTCGCCACTGGGTCTCGGTGCGATGTCCCCTTCAGCCTCGGCATTCTCGCTGAAGGTAGGGCTCGAGATACCCAATCGCAGTCGCCACCACGTGCTCTTGGCACATCTTCATATCCTAGGACGCGCAGGGTTGACTATTCATGGCAGGCAGAAATTGCACAATGCGAACTCCACGTTACCGCCTGCCGAGTATCCTTGGAAATAGCGAATCCAGCGATCAGGAAGCAGGCAGTGCCTGTCTCATCTGAACTGCATCTCCACGACGCAACTCCCGCGGACAGGCTTACGCAGGAGCACCTCCAGGACGACGGCCTTGTCTATCTATACCTTCCTCCGACGGAAGTATCTTTATTGGCTGGAAGCCCTTAGTCTCTTGCGCGAAATGTCGCAGGCAGTGCTAGCAATACAGAAGCTTGAGACTTTGGTGGTAAGCTTGGATCACATTACTTGACTACATGGTAAATTTGTTGACTTGACTTGCCCAGGGGCCGGCAGGGACACGAAAGCTACCAAAGATACTCCGAGACGCTTGTCGGTTCGTCCTATCACACAAAGCAGTAATGGAGAGTGCTACGCTGCAGCTTTACGCGTCAGCTCTCATTTTCAGTCCTGCCTGCAGCCTAGTGAGAAGCTTCTTCAAAAAGAAGAGCCAGGCTGGATCATATCAGCGCCAGCAATAGAAGTGGTTTGGAACGCGTGCGGGCAGACGCTCGAGGGCCATGGCAGCTTTATCATGTTGGTCGCGTGTACGGTGGACGGCAGCGGCTCGCGTCGGCGTCACACGACAAGTCGGTCAAGATCTGGGACGCGGCCACCTGGTGTGCTTGCCATGGATCTTCCCTGTAGTACTACTTCCCCACTAGCATACTCCTCGATAAGAGGCTACGTTCTCGGGCTACGGTATAGGATTTCGTGGTACGTGGATTGTAAAAGACAACCAGCGAATAGTTTTGCTTACCCCGCCTGTCAAGCTTTTCCTTGCCCAGGTACACGGTGCTCAGTGGCGTTGGGGGAATTACTGTACGTAGTAGTGGGGGTTTTTACTGCGGTACAACTTTATGCCGGCGCATGATGACACACCAACCCACGGGAGCTGAAACATTCAATTTTATCTACTGCTCTCGAGAAATTATCCCGATCCGCCACCAATCTCTTGATCCCGCTTGCATTTCCTTAGCATATATCGAATGAACCAAGCCTATTACGGTGTGCCCATGACCAGTCAATAGTCTGCGTTTGATATTGAGGCTCTGATTAGCCTAACTCGCCGGAGGAGCCATGGGTGAGTCATAAATTGGATGTTCGTTCTGTTCGAGGGCATAGACCATGATTCCATGCAACCTGAACGCTGAAGGCTTACGGATGATGAAGTGAACGGGATTCAACCCAACCGCTCGAACCTCTGCTTTATCTGCTGACCGGAACATGTTGCTATCTATCACACAGATGTACTGCATTGCCGACATGGTACGAGCCAAGCTGTCCTTAGAGGCAGCCCGACCCGACCCAAACCTCCGACTCATCATCGGCCACCTCAACGTGCTTGAGCCCCTGATGCTCGAACTTTCCGACGCTGAAGTCAAGCACCAGAAGTGCTTTGATCGTTATGCAAACGGCGTCACGAAGCCCACCGAATCTCACACCTTACAGGTCGATATTGTCGCAGAGGAGCTCGCGGGGAAGGATTCGTTCGCTGATGGCGACCAGTTCAACACCCCCGTGATCTCAAAACTGCAACAACCCGATAGCATACACGATCTAACGAGGGATGCTGCACGGCTCGAGCTTATCCAGACATCACTGTCTAATTCTCAGCCATTGCTAGCCATCGCCACGCGAATGTTCGCTGCAGAGGGCATAAAGCGACAGGTTCGACCACCCAACAACAAGGCCTGGTATCGAGGAGTCCAACGGGCCTCGTATCCGGTTTAATATTATAACGTTACTAGGTGAGGCTCTCGAAAGAAAACTCCAAACCGTACTCAGCTTCCACCGCCACTACCAAACCTCCGCCATCCACGGCAATCACGTAGCATGCTTCCTCCTCTCCTGCCGGAGCAACTAAGCAAGCTGAAACGTCTTCTCTGCCATCTTCGATGTTAGGCCTATCTTCGGCTTTCGCGCCTTCCACCTTATCATCGATGACGCTTACACCATCTTCCGTCCTCAAGAAGCCGCCGCCGCCGCCGCAAGGGTCCGCGCCTTGATGGAGTACAAGTACAACACAGACGCCAATCGAACCCAAAACCTGCAAGGCTCGCAGTAGCGTCTCGGACGCAATGGGCAAAATCAACCACACGTCTGAAATATGTGTTGTGGAAGCTAGAGAGCCCGACGTACGTAGTGCTGAGCTCATTCCTGGCACGAAGGCCACCTACTTGTGATGCTCAGACGAGTTCTTGACGCCGCTCGTGTTGCGGAGCCATGGGCTTTGTTGGAGAGGGGATGCCATTGATGGGGGCGGCGGTATGGACCTGGCAACGACGATGCAAACGTGGACCCAGTGGACCCTATTTTCAGGAGCCTTGGTAAGCGCTGAGACTTAGAGCAGCTTGATCCTGTCGAAGATGTACTTGTCGGAGGCAATCACTGGATTGAGAGTCAATGTGTCACTGAAGGAGTGCTTTCAGCTTGCCTTGGACAGAGCAGACGAGCTGCCGCGTGATCAGTAATGTGGAGAGAAGGACAAGTTCTAAAGTGCTCACTAATATCACAGAGGAGAAGTGTCCGGGGGCTCTTTCGGAAGAGGAGGCAGAAGGCAATAGACCCTTTGGACCTCACATTACGTATTGCGAACTGAAAAAATGCTTCCATCCACTGAGCGCATCACCGTAAAAGTATAGCTAGTCTGGCCATCAAGCCATTATATTGCCTTAAAAAGACCGTGGACTTTTGTAGTTGGGCATTCTTCGACTCCACGGACCGAATTCCTGTTCAAAGTCCCTCGCCGGCCCCATTCTCAACGAACGAATTGCCTGTCCCTGTCTAAGTTGAACAGGGTCTCTCTTGGGCACATTATCTTCGACCGACTTTCCCCACATTGAATTTGACTTTCCCATGTTCTTCATACACCAGACTCATATTTCTGGCTGCGAGTAACTTATACTCTGGAAGCGGCTTCACGCTGCGCTTGATACAAGTCCACCCCGTGGTCTCCGTTGTCTCCGTTGGCGACCATCCTTGCATCGATGGCGGCTTTAAGGGTGGGACCTTGTTCTCACGGATCCGCACAATCAGGCGCAAGTACTCATTTCTGATGCCATTGACGCCATCGTCTGGGTCTTGGGATGTGCACCCGGGGTGCGGTTCAGTTACCCAAGTAGACGAGAGAAAGTCCTAGAAAAGTTGTCGACGATCGGGCCGCAGCCCCAGCCGGGTAAGCTGTTGTAACCCCGTCTTTGTTTTCCTATGAACGTGGCGAGCACCGCCTCATCGAAGGTTAACGTTCCCAAGACGACCTTGGCGGTAGAGTTTGGTGAGAAGATGATTTCAGAGCTCGGAGTTCAGAAACAGAGATAAACGAGAGGGAGGGCGAGGGAGGCGCGACGGGACTACCACCACCCACACAAAGGTGTTATAGCTATTATACCCTTTGTCACCGCGGGTGTTGGGGGCATCTTCTTGTCCTCCAATGTTCTGGTGGATCCTAAGGAACCAACATTGCTGAAGCTCTTTTACTGGGCTGTTCTCGGTTTTGTGCCACATGGTTGAGGGAAACGCGAGCCGCCTCTCATCAATACTAAGAGCCGGGAAGGCATAATCCGCGCCTGGACGCACAATCATTAGCTTGGACCCATGGTGCTTGCCGCGGAGGGTATCCTGTCTGTGGTGTGTTGAATCTGCTCCAGCGCATAGTTGGCTTGAGGAGAGTATCCCTGCTGCTGCGGAACGGGCGAGTAGGCCGGCTGCGGACTGTACGCCGGCACAGCGTTCGGGGTGGCATATGCCTGGACGGGAACGTATGGCTGCTTGAGCTCTTTCGGGTTGTTGGTGCTGGCCTGGTGAGCCCGGCAGCTCTTGACGTAGGTGAGGATGATGTAAGTGAAGGTCGCGATGAACAGCAGCCTAGTTGTGGTTCTGCCGAGGCCTCCCACAGATTGCGAACAAGAGGAGGGCTGAGAACAAGGCCAAAGACAGAGGAACCATGTCACTAGGAAGTGACGCAAAATAGAGTCCGCGGGACGGCGTCAGGGCCTGTATTGTAAGGCAGCACGTATGGGCCAGATTGTGAGATTAAGACTTCCTTTGTGCCGAAGGGTCTTGGTAGGGTCCCCATTTCTGGACCTTGGAGGGTCCAGAATGCCCTGTCAACCGGCACCACCCCAGAAGATTGTAGGCGCCATTTCAAGGACTGACCAGACATTCCTGACGTCATCACCAAACAAAACAAACAACACATCTTCGACCTTGGACCTTGAGCCTTGAGCTTTGATCCTCCTTCTCTACCTCAGCCAACAATCGTTGCCATCATCAAGACTACATGCCCGCCATGGGTGATCTCGCCGAGTACCTCACGTCAAACGACCCCTCCTTCCGAAAAGCCCGTCTTCCAGCCCTCTACTCCGACTTTCGCTCCCAGCGCACCCCCAACCCAGACGGCTACACCGCCAACCTCTCGGCCTGGCGCGCCGCCCTCGCCCGCCTCGCCTGGGACGCCCAGCTCCCCGACCCCGCCACCTCTACCACCCCGCCGCGCCTCCTCCTAACCGTCGACGACTCGCTCCCCGCCCATCTCCAGAGCCGCCAGTTCGGCCGCCCGCTGGCCCTCGGCACCGTGGTCCGCGAGGCCCTCGAAAACGGCGACCTCGTGCCCGTGCCCGACTTTCTCGCGCGAAAAGAGACCATCTACGCCAAGACGGCCGGCTGGGGCGCCGTGCCCTGGAGCGTCGCCTCCTGGGCCGCACGGCAGCTGGGGTTCGGCAGCGGCGGCGGCACGTCGACGGCCGAGGACAAGATGCCCAAGGGCACGTACGTCGTGCTGCCGAACCTCGAAAAGGCGGGGGGTCTCGTGGCCGAACAGGCGGCCGCGCGGGCGAGCGACACGCGCTTCGAGCGGACGTTTACGCGGCGCCACTTCGAGCGGGCGTGCGTAGCCGACCTGGCCGTCGCGGGGCAGAAGGACAGGGCGCTCGCGGGGCGCGACGTCGACGTGCTGCTGCGCTTCCTCGCCCGGGACAAGGGCCTCGTGGCGAGCGACGGCCAGACGGTGCGCATCCGCGTCGAGGGCGAGGACGCCGCCGTCACGGAGGAGGACGCCGCCGTCGCGCAGCTCAAGGAGCTCGTCGAGGACCTCAAGCACCAGACGACGCTGCTGGCGGCGCGCGTCGACACGCTGGCGGCCGACGCCAAGGCGGCTGTCGGCAAGAGGAACAACGCCGCCGCCATGCGGCTGCTGCGCGAGAAGAAGACGGCCGAGGCGACGCTGGGCAAGCGCGGCGCGGCGCTGCTGCAGATGGAGGAGATTGCCGCGAGGATACAGCAGGCGCGGGACCAGGTCCAGTTCGTCAAGGTCATGGAGGGCAGCGCCGGCGTGCTGAAGCAGCTGAATGCCGAGGTTGGCGGC
>NW_009276931.1:367011-368372 GCF_000150675.1 Verticillium dahliae VdLs.17
GTATCTTGTCTGGCTTGGAACAGCAGATGGAATATGTACATCCTCCCGAAAGCAATGACTAGACCTGTTGGTTTCTTGTACGCCCCCCCCCCCCCCCAAAGGAATTCCCCAATCATAATTATTCCAGAAATTGGTGTCCACCTTATGCTTCGTGACTGCTGCTTGTGTTGACGCCTCACGAGAGCGGCGTCTCGTCGAACCCATGCTGCATGAGATGGGGGCTGGTAGGCTTTAGTGGGCCAGAGATGGTTTCTGTTTTTGTCGTTTGTGGGTTGTCCTCTTCCGCCTCAAGCTCTGCCTCTTGCACTTCAGATCCCTTATCGGCTGTCGATGCCTCAGTCATGATGATCTCGCCGTTGAAGTCTGGTTGAGGCACAAAGTCGGGCGGGGCAGTAGATTTCTCTTGAGCATGTCCTTCAGGCTCCGAACCCTTGTCGCCGTCGACCCCAGCAATTTCAGCACTCTTTCCAGCTGTGTCATCGGGCTCTTTCTTCGTCTGGGCCTGAGAACGGCTCCTTCTCGCATTCGCAATGAGATCCTTGAACTCATTGTCATGCTTCGTCGCCCAAGCCGCGCCATCAAACTCCTTGTCCTTCACCGCCGTCGCCATGGCGCCCGCTCGACCCCTGCCCAGCGCCGATGGCCTGCCGCTTTGCGTTCGCTCCCAGACCTCCAGATCATGTATCAACTCGGACCGTCGTTTCGGCCTCAACGAGTCGCAATTGGCATTCCAGATGGTGATCCACTCCCTGTGCCTCTTTTCCATCATCTGGCGCGAGCCGCCCGTCGACAAGCCGAGGTCGACCATTTTCTTCCGCAGCGCCTGGTCTTTCAGGATCGAGTAGTTCAGCGAGGGCAGCCTATCCAGAGCCTTCGCCCCGGGCTGCCTCGCCCGTTGGTCATACGGCAACGCCGACTGCGCTGCCCTGGCCCGCCGCTCCCCGCTTCCGCTTCCGCTTCCGCCGCCGAAGGGCCGGGGCATTTATCGAGATGCGCAAAGACCTGCTCTTCCTTCATGCGGGTCTGGCACATGGGACACGGCACGAGCCCGTCTTCGGGTTCGTACGTCTCGTCCCCGTCCCCGTCCCCGTCCCCGTCGTCCCCGGCCCCGTCGTCGCCGCCCTCGTCGTCATCCTCCGAGTCGGGAATCTGGTACACCTCGCGCAAAGGGGGTCGCGGGTTCCTGGGACCGCGCGGCGCCGCTGCTGCTGCCGCTCAACCGCGCCGAGCTGCGCAGCCGTTTGGCTCGGGCGCCGCCGCGTCGGCGTCCTTCTTCTCGCGCTTGCGTTTCTGCGACCCTGTTCGCGTCTTGCTCGTCGTGCCTGTGGTGTCGATGGCAGGCGACTTCCTCGCAAACTCAG
>NW_009276931.1:369472-375934 GCF_000150675.1 Verticillium dahliae VdLs.17
AGACGACGTTCCACCGCACACATTGACCCTGGTCCACGAGGACCGTCTCACTGGTGCGCCTCACTGCTCACGTTCCGCTGTTCTGCTGCTGACACGGCTCAGATGTCTTGGCCACGTACGAGGAAGTGACCTCTTTCCAGGTGTACAGCCTGGCCCCCTTCCCCAACAAGGTAAACAAGTCATTATGACGCTCGATTCACCATGTTCGATTGGCAGTTTCTGACCTATCCTAGGAATACCAGCTTCTGTCCGACGTGACGCGTGAGCTGTTGCAATACTCTCACGAGGACCCCGTCGCCATGGCCTCTACGTACGGCTCCGTCACGAATCCAAACATGAAGAGGCGCGAGCGCAAGAGCAGGCCGCAGGCCCAGCCGGCGCCAAAGCCCGCCGAGAAGAAAGCCCCAGCGGCGGCGGCGGCGCCCAGCCCGGCGCCCGAGGTCAAGGAGGAGACCAAGCCGGCGGCGGCCAGAGACATGTTTGCCAAAAAGGCGGGCGCAGGTGCCGCGGCGCCGGCCAAGGCTGCGCCTTCGCTTAAGCGCGGCGGCTCGTCGGGCATCATGTCTGCGTTTTCCAAAGCGGCGGCCAAGGCCTCGAAGGGAGGCTCCAAGCCGTCGTCCAACGCGTCCACGCCCAAACCGGTCGACTCGCCCGCGCTGTCGGATGACGGCGAAGACGACGAAGACCCGCTGCCTGCGCCGAAGAGGGCTGCTGCAGAAGGGGGCCGCAAATCTCGACAGGACCGCGAGGCGGCCCTCCGGCAGATGATGGAGGAGAGCGAGGACGAGCCAGAGGACGAGGAGGACAAGGATGAGGAGGAGGAGGAAGCGGCGGCAGACGAGCCTATGGAGGACGTGCACGAGCCAGCGCTCGACAGGAAGACTGACATCCCGGCCAGGCAATCTGAAGAGGTCGTGGCGAGCACAGGCGACGGGCGGCGTCGCGGCAAGCGGCGCGTCATGAAAAAGACACAGACGGTGGACAAGGAGGGTTATTTCGGTGAGTTCTCGCGTGCAGCCGGGGCATGGACCGATGCTGACCAAGACAGTCACGACGCAAGAAGAAGCCTGGGAGTCATTCTCGGAAGACGAGCCCGCGCCTCGAGCGCCTGCACTCGCCAAGGTGGCTGCGGCGCCGAGCTCTGGGACGCAGCCCAAGGCGAAGAAGGCAGCGCCCAAGGGCCAGGGCAACATTATGTCTTTCTTTTCAAAGAAGTGAAGGGTCAGCATTGTTGGCACCCGGAGCAGACACGTCGACACGACAAGATGGATTCCATGGCGCCCACGACGCGCAGCCGAGAGGGGGAACAAAGTTTGGCATGGCGGGCTGGACATGGTCGAATGCTACATGGACACTCGCTGTCTTTATTGCGCCCAATTTCTGCATCTCTCGTGCCGGAGCTGTTGACAGGCACGGGCGACAACGTGTCGATCAGGCGTGCTCAAAAAGGTTTGGACGAACGGAGGCTTCTTGGGAGAGCACCATGTTACATTCGAATAAGATCAAGCAATGAGCCACGGCAATTCCCGGCGGCAGGGTATGATTCGGTGCTCCCTGTGAAGTCTCGGCCCTGACCGCGAAATGATGTTGCCGCTTATATATCGGCCATGGCATTCACAGGACTGGACGGCTTTGGATTGATTCATGCAGAGATGAGATGCGGTGCCGATGAGATGGTGGACGTGCATGGTGGATGTACCGACCTTGGATGTATTCGTACAGATGGTGCAGATGGGCCTGTACTACATGTACCTGTCCTACATGTACATAGCACAAGTACGGTACCTTACCGCAGGTGCTCAACCACGACCGAGGCCCCTGTAAATCAGCCCCTAAACGTGCCAAGTAGCGCGTCCCCCAGACCCGCAGCGGGGTGTGTCCCTGTCACGCGTGCCCCGAGCCTACCCACTGTACCAACCTACATGCACGTGCACATTGCCTGGCATTGATCAGGTACATTTTTGGTAAATGTTTACATAGTACATGGATAAGCTTTCTGGATAGGGTAGTAGAGGTTTAAAGTTGGTGTGCTTTTTCTTTTTCTACATCCTATGTACTATGTACTATGTACATGTACTATGTACATGTACATAGTACGAACAGGTACCTAGGGACCTGGAAACCCGGTCAAGCTTTGGCGGCCCCACTGAACCCAAGGTAGGTACATGCCATGTATCCAGGCAAGCCAGGGAGGACAATGCATGCTGTGGACCATGTGCATGGTTCACCGTCGACGTAGCTTCTGTTCGGCCAACTACCTCGACACCAACAACATGCTTTCGACAACCGCGCCGGCTCATTTCCATGCCACCACGACAGCGACAGCGCACTGCTTTCGCACATACATAAACCCAACACTGGCAGACATATGCTGAAGAGCCAGTGACTTCGGAGAGGGAAATTGCCGGCATGGTTGCTAGCGCGAGGCACTGTCGCCGTACCAGTTCTGAGGTTGAACAAATGGCGTCTAGTCCTAGGCCGCCGTCTCCAGCAATGCAGAGCTCGTGGCGAGCGGGCCCGACCAACTCCTTGACTAGCTATGAACCATACAACCCCGGAGGGTCCCTCGATCATCCTCAGCACTCTGATGGTAAATTACGAAAGCGTGATTTCAGCAACCGTACTCGAACGGGCTGCCTGGTTTGCCGCAGACGAAAGAAGAAATGGGACGAACGAAAGCCAGAGTGTAAGCACAGTTCCTAACTTAACGTGTACCTCGGGTTTCCATGCTGACTGCAATCAGGCCACAATTGCATTCGTAGCGGGGTGAACTGCCCTGGTTACCCCCCGCAAGAGGGCACTTGTCGGAGGGTTCAAGTCCGGAGGACCTCGGGCATTCCGCTAGGGCCCAAAGACTTCAGCTGTGTACCGCTGGATCCCTACGGTACACCGCTACAGAGCACTGAAGCGAAACTGCCCGTGGAACAACAGAGGCTAGACACCTTGCCGTGGGACGGCCAAGGACACATGGTGCGGACTAATCCATCTCAGGGGTGGTCGCCAGTCCATGACGACAACAGACACACGCCATCCACCATCCATGGTGCAGTTGCCCCACGCCCGAAGCTCCGTCCGCTGCTCCCCACACCAACAAACCCTCTCCCAAGCCGTGTCAGCAGTCAGGAAGTTCCACAACAGGCTGGCATGGGTAATTGGAAGGGCTATGAAAATGCTGTGGGCGCTGTGCCCTCTCATCAAAATGCCATGACGAGTCACGCAACCGACAGACGCCAAACCTTGACGTCAGGCCAAGGATCAAGACAAGATACTGGAGACATGGAAATGCGTCAGCATGATGTCGAGATGCGAGTTGTTCGCCGTTCAAGTTTAAACTTAGAGGTAAACCATGGGGGCACACAATTCTCTCAACACTCTCTCAGAACGGGCCAGGATAACGGTTCTATTCTGTCCGACATGCAACTTGCCGCAGCAGGAATATCTAGCAGCTCATACCCAATGTCTTCAATGACCGGTTCCAAACGGTGGCCAAACTTGGCTACGGCTCATCCTCCACCATATGGCTCGCGCGCGACCTGCAGTAAGTAACCCTTCTAGTCGGGGTGTGACGATTCGCTAATCGCCCAGTATAGACATCATCAGTATGTAGCACTAAAAATCTACATCCACAACTCGGTCCAGCACCGTGAACTGCCATTCTACGAGCACCTGGAAAAAGTCCCCCCTAGCCGGCACCCCGGCGCCAAAAACGTCAGAAAGCTGCTCGCTTCTTTTCAAGTAACCGGCCCCCATGGCAGGCACGTCGCGCTTGCTCTTCAGGTTTCTCAAATGAGCATCCGCGACATGGATACGGTGTTCATGAATGGCCGCGGATTTAACGAGGGATTTGTGAAGGGAGCTGCCAAGGAGCTTCTTGAAGCGCTTGATTTCCTGCATACCGAGGCGCAATGCGCACACACTGGTAGGTGCATACTCTCCTCTCCCATCGTTCACATGCATATGCACATACGAACACGCCGATCATCGCTGCTGAGACGAGATCAGATGTTCACCCGGGCAATCTGCTGCTCGGGACAAACGACGACTCCATCTTCCAGAAGCTGGAAGAAAATGAGTTCTCGAGCCCCGTCCCTCGCAAGCAACTTGAAGACCGGACCATCTACCTTTCCCGCCTGATGAAGCCCAAGGCCGGGCCACTACTGCTTTCTGATTTTGGAGAAGCTAGGCTCGGCCCTGGTCCCCATGCCGGCGACATCATGCCAATCATGTATCGAGCCCCGGAGACGCTTTTGTACATTCAATGGGGCTATCCGGTCGATATCTGGAGCGTGGGACTTACGGTATGTGTTCATATCAAAGTTGCAGTTCCACCAACGGAGCCACTAATCACTCCCTCTTTGTCTTAGGCGTGGGATCTCCTTGAAGGAAAGACGCTGTTTAGCGCCCGCAAGGAGGACGGCAGCTTCTCGGACGGAGCTCACTTCGCCGAACTCATTGCAGCACTCGGCCCACCGCCTCCAGGGCTTCTCAATCGGCATCGCAACAGAGCGCTCGAGTACTGGGATGAACATGGTACGCATAATGAAAGCCGACTCCGTATTGAATTTTTCCAACACTTCTAACCATTCTGTCTGCTCAGGAAACTGGAGCGAGTTTGTGCCTATACCGAAGGAGAGGACTCTCGAGGCAGCTGAAACCAAACTCGGGGATAATACCAAGTTCCTCCAGTTCATTCGAAGAGCCCTTGCCTGGGATCCGGACGCTCGCCCCACAGCGAAGGAACTTCTGCAAGACCCGTGGTTGAAGGACTAGGCTAGGTTGCCGAGTTGCTTCATTATTCCATCAATACCCCAAACGTTCTACGACTCGGTAGAAACGGTGTATATGTAACGAGATTCTGTTGCGCGAAACCTGGCGTTCTAGACACAACGCAGCCACCTCCACTTATCCTGTGATGGCGAAGCTGTGAGTGAGCATACACCAGCTGCAACAGTCCGGACTGGAGCTGAACATCCCAGGTCGGTATACTTGGGTTATTGTGGGTTCAGGTCTCAACGTGGAGATCGGAACTGCTCAGTGCTGTGAGCCTGCGGCGACGGCATTGTGCGTTACGGGATGACCATTCGCGGCTGCGCAGCTGTTCCACGTCCATATCGTTTTGGTAACTGCCCGCAATCCAGGTGAACCGCTCGATTGAGAATCCTGCATTTGTCTTGTACAGCGCTGGTGGTCGACAGGCCGAGAGCGATACTGCGAGCGCCTTGGCTACGGTCGAGTCAGGGTTGTGGCCGTGCTTGCGGTGTGCTCGGCGACTCCGTTTGAGGCACCGGGAGAGGGACGAGAGCGCGGAAGCCTCGTGCGACGGTCGAGTTCTTTCAAGGCTCGGCCTGTCGGCTCGATCTTGGACAATCTGTCCCAAAAGTCGGGGGGATATTCGCAAGACGACCAGGCGCCGAATCCTAGGTCGGTTCTCGACTTGATGGGCTTCACCGCAGGCTCTCGGGGGAGAGGTCGCCTGTTCGTTGCCTTCTGCGCTTCTGCGGCGCCATGAGCAATTGACGGGCTTCGAGAGCATGATACGAGCGGAATCGGGGTTGATGTAGGCAGGTTGCCATTGATGGTCGCGTTTGAGCAAGGGAGGTGCGGGAAAGCTCTAGCCAACAATTAGCCGCCTGGGACGTAGGTGGTTGGCCAATTATAACTACTCGTGCTACGCCCCACTTATCTCAGGTTTCGCTTTGGCTCACCCTCATAAGAGGGTGCTCACTACCCATACGGGCGCACCACCCATACGGGCATGTACCTCACATACTACTTTACACGGGAAAGTGACTTGAACTTACATTCCTAGATATTATTCTCTAACGCTATTATATAACTTTAGAGAAAAGTTCACCATATAAAGATGGATAATCCGAGCTAGTTTAAGCGCCTGGTATGATTTATTAGACTGGAATCTATGGCGTGGATTAGAAGTTGACTTTGTGGTAGAATAGTTTGGTGTGTTGCCCGTATGGGTGGTGCGCCCGTATGGGTAGTGAGCACCCTCTTATGAGGGTGAGCCAAAGCGAAACCTGAGATAAGTGGGGCGTAGCACGAGTAAATTAATCCGTTCCGTCCCGTATCTTTCCCATCTCGTCTAGCCCTTAATTACATAAGTGCCCGCCTGAATTTTCACCTGGGCATCTCATGGTTACAGGTGAGTTTTTGTGGGTGACAGTCCAGGTGCCTACGAAGTAAGTCACCACCCCCAATCTCTGCGCCCCCCCAATCTCTGCGCACCCCCCCCCCCGAACAGGAGTCACCGTTCGCGCTGAAGAACGAGGAGGTGGGAAAATCATTTAAATAGGGGGTGGTAGAGGAAAAATTTGGGAGAAATACAAATTTAGAGGGGTGGTTCACTCTACAATAATAGAAGCCTTTGGGGGCGATGAGAAATGTAGGGTATGTCGGACACGTGGACATAGTAGACCCTGCCGCGCACGCAAGAGGAGATAAGAGGTA
>NW_009276931.1:376034-395873 GCF_000150675.1 Verticillium dahliae VdLs.17
CAAAAAGACTGGCATGTATATAACTTTCTCAACTTCCGATGTAAATCCTTAAAAGTCTAAACATGACTATAGCTATATATAGCTAGCGTCTATGAATTTTCCTAGAGTTTTCAAGAGTCCCTATCGTCATTAAGTAGGGATACGATTCTGTTAAGGATCTGGCATAAAAGAGTAGCGTGTACTAACAGCAACCTTTAAGCTTAATTCCTAGCCTCCAGAAGCCTCCCAGACTCTAAATTTGGACAGGCATTAGATGTGTAATATGTCCATTGATTTCCATTGCTTTCATAAATTTAGCTATTTTCCCTGATTTACTGTTGTCCCCGAGTATGGCGAGTTCAGTACGGGGGGCGGTGCGCAGAGATTGGGGGCGCAGAGATTGGGGGCGCAGAGATTGGGGGCGCAGAGATTGGGGGTGGTGACTTAACTTTCAAAAATCAGCCAGTCGCGAACCTACTGTCATGACCAACTCAGGGACTGTATTATGCCCGTGCACTCAGCCCACCCTGATTGCCTCACTCACTGGTTGATCCGGATGTGGCGCATGCTCAGAGCTGCGTCGATTTGATGTCACATGAAGCCCGCAGCTCCACAGGCCGCAAGACACTCAACAGGCTGCACTGTCACTTTGGCGTTTTCTCCCTATCTCTGCTCCCCACCTGCGCCGAATCAACGTCGTATAAAACGCAGTCTTCCCCAACGTCAGGGTCGAGTGAAGCCACATGCAAACGAGAAGATTCATGGGCCGGCCGCCTTCCTGGCCGGCCAAATCGTTGATGGAAGTGACACGTGTTCATAATGACATTGCCTCTGGTAGTGGTACCTTGCACGTGCATCAAGACACGCATCACGACGACGTCTTTGCTGAACCAAGCCTGCCTTCCCCAGGCAACCTTCGAGACAGTAAAGGACCTCGAGCCTTCATCCATACTCACAGCAGGGCCTGGTCCTGCAATATCAGGAAAATAACCATCCCAACATGGACGTCATGCCAGTTTTGGTTTCCAAGAACATTATTGAGCAGACCATGTTCTCAGCCCTGTCGCTACTCCCAGTCCACATCTTTCCCTCCGTCGTCTCGCTCTTCTTCAAAACACTTCTAGTCGTCTCCCGTTTGCCCCTCTTCTTCATTGCCATCTCCGCCTACGGGACACTCCTACAATGGCTCCCCGATGGTTCCGTTGGCAAGAAACTTGCTTTGCTCACCCTGATGGGTATATTCGGCATCTGGTGGACAGACCTACAAATCAATGGTGTTAGACGCGGCTCTCTAGCCCAACAGCCATCCTTGCGCCTGCCTCACGGAGGGTCTGTCATTCTGGCATCGGCCACTTCTCCCATCAACGCTGTGTACCTTGCTGCAGCCTTCGATCCTATCTTTACTATGTCTTGTCCCGGGACGCGGAAGGTGTGCCGGTTGGGTTTGCTCCAGGCCATCCTACATGCGTTTCAGCCAATTGAGAATTATCCGCCTGACGACGCTGCCCTTAACCTGGAGACCTTGCTTGCGGAACACCCAGCGCGAGCCATTGTGGTGTTCCTGGACTATGCAACGACGAACAGCAAGGGCATAGTGCACCGCTCATCAAACCTCGTTTCCATTCCCCCTTCGGTAAATGCCTTCCGAGTCAGCATCCAGTACACACCGCCGAACGTGACGACACTGGACCATGGCGGGTATCTGGCATTCCTCTGGATTCTTCTCTCCAGGCCGCTGCACCGCATCCGAGTGCGTATCATCGACGACATGAACAAAGACATCGCTTTGTCACAGTCAGACAAGACGAACAGAGGGTCTGCCAATTTGCTTACGCGGCACAACGGTGATGGTCCGAGCCGGAGATCAGGGTCGAGGGCGACCCGCCGGCGCACATCTAAATGGCGGCTCAGCGTTCTCGGCGTCATTGAAGAATGAGGGCAGCAAAAACGCGTCTTCTAGCAGAGAGAAAACCTTGGGTGGCCAGCAAAGGTCGCGGCCGTTGTGGGGACGGTGATGGTTATTACGCCCGGAACAACATGAATGTAGGCATGCCGACGGTTGGTGCTGATGTAGTTCGAGAGAAGAGGACAAAAGGAGACGATGCATCCATGGCCAGAAGGCGTGGTACATGGCGACGAAGTGCCTGAGGCTATTGGATCGGCAACGGGCTCATCTTCGGGGGGCCGCTCTTGATCCTCAGCAAGCAAGGATCCTCGTGGGACCTATACTCACAGTGTCGCCTTCCCGGAACGGTGGATGTATCGCCAGGAACTGGGCCATCGGGTAATGCGAGCGGGCTGCCAGAGAGTCGTGGCGACCCCGGCTGCTTTGGGGTATTCGGGTCTTGGTTCATGATGCTGTTTGGGAACACCAAAATGCGCTTTGGTGTTTGAGAGGAGTGGCCGTAAACAGTCTAAAGTCGAAACAGGTGGCTGTATGCTCTTCGTGATGTTGATTGCCTGAACGGATGGGCTTGACTTGACTTGACTTGAATTCCTACTCGGATGTGGACGCTCTTAGTCCGCAGCTGTGCCTGGTTAACGCGGCCTGCAGACAGCCGAAGCGCCGAGGATGAACCGCAACACCCCACTTCGCCCTGTTGTTGGAAGAGGACCAGCTGTCCGAGACTACCCGCCGCTCTGTCTAATCTATGTGCCTTCTGTTGATGAAGATTTTGCTTTCTGTATGTACATGAACTCTCCTTGTGTTCTCCTCCTAGACTCCTCTTTCGTGGCTTTGTGTCAGGCTCGGTCGGTGCTTTGTGCAAAGCACCATGCGTGGTTCTGCATACCTACAGTCTCCCCCCAGCTTCGGCTTCGTTTGTTTGTCTGTCCGTATCCCCCCGGACTCGCATGTTCCATAATCCGCGTCTGTGTATTCTTGCTGCCTCCTGCTGGGTTCCTATGTGGCTGTGTCTTTCTTGCTTGTTGACCAGCGTCGCCATCCACAGCATTGGTCCAGGCTCAGTTCCACGCAGTATAATGCTCCACTCGGTTCGGGTCGTCGGATTACTAGGTGTGAGAGCTTCCACGCGAAGCAGGGATGGAAGGGCACTTAGGTCGGCAATAATTCGGGTGGGGTTGTCCTCTGTCACGTGCGTGTCTGGATCTATTCTGGGCATCGACGACTTCTTGCCGGGAACAAGTCCAGACATCACCTTATCGCCTTCTGCGACGAAGTCGACGGTCCGTCTGACCGTACGCTGTCGTAGGAACCAGGCCCAGCCACAGTGGTCAGGTCTGGCAGAGCGCAAACTTCTCCAAACTCCGAATGGCGCACCCGAGCTTCACCGATCTCCAACCCTTTGAGCGTCTCGGCCTCCAATCTGGGGAAATTCACGGCTTCAATTGTGACGATGAGCTAATACGTGGTTGATAGACAGAACTCCAAGACTAAACATGACGTCCTCGAACGATACAGTGACAGTTCAAGATACCACCTACAATCTCGACATTTATTTATAGCGCATCGACGAGAAGATGGCACGATTCGCGATAGAAAATCCAAGAACCTCCGGGATGGACCTCAGAGTTGAGAAGGCGTGACTGACGGCCCAGTCAGCCTTGGGCGAACTGAAGACACCTTGTCCTCTCAGACTGCCACCCTTACTCGCATTCGAGACATAAACAGTATTCTGTCGCCGAGGTTTGGGACAGCCACTCTCCAACTACACTCCAAGGGGCGTGCCATCCAGTCAACCTAGCCAAGTGGCTCAAAACCCAGTTCCTGACAACTCTCGTTGTGTGTGGTTGTTATGCCCTCCATTTCGCCCCTTCCCGGAAAATCTAAGTTCCTCCTACCATATGCCAGCCAAAACGAACCGAGTTCCCAGCCTCCTCTTCAAGAGGGGCAAAGCCAGAGAAACACGAGCCGCGCGGTGTAGTAGGAAGCCAGCTACCAGTAGGCGAGATAGCACTATTAGAAGAGATGTGGCGACTCGTCGTAAAGGCGTTAGGATTTTGAGAGATATTGGCGGCGGCGTCCTCAATGTAACTCTCGATGAAGGAGCAGCCGCAGCTACCGTGCTAAAGGATTATATCCTTGAGCAGGAGAATTTCGCCGCGCAGCTCGGTGTACTGATCCTTGAGGCACTGATTCGCGTCCTCAATTGAGGCCTCTTGTATCTGCAGATCTTCAATGCCGCGTTGCTTGCGGACGCGGAATTTGTGGGCAGCCTCGCGATTGCGAGCCCGGAGGCGTGTTTTCTTGTCCGAGTTGGACGGCTGGTAGTCGGTCGCGGAGAGGGAAGAGTCGATGGAAGAGGCCGAAGCACGACATTTATCCGCGAGCCTCGCGGCGACTGCTTTTGACACCGAAGGTTGTTTTTGTTGGGTAAGGGATGTCTTGCGAGGGCGGCTGCGTCTATTCGGCTAGGGGGAGGGGGGTTGCGGCGGAAGTTGCTGCTATGGTGTACTCCGCTCCTTGCGTGAGGGATTATGAGGAGCCATAGGCAGATTATCCGGGTTGAGGTCGATGAAAGAGCCGGGGCAAGAGGTACTCCGAGGTGAAATATTGCTGATTCTTTCCTCGGAGCATGCCCCTGGCTTTGCGTCTGGCAGGTTGGTGGCCTTTTTGGCCTTTGCCTTGCGTGTCAACATAGGCAAGGCCGTAGCTGGCTGCGCGAGTAAGACGGTGTCCCCACCGGACTCTTTGATATCCATCTTGATCGAAGGTACAGTGCAGATGTAACCTGGCGACCAATAGCGAGATAGATCCACAGTTGGACAGAGTATCAGGCTGTTGGCAGTGACGTTGCTGTTGCTTGGTGGGCAGGGGTTGGGAAGGTAAATTGTGCAGTATGTTCCCAGCCAGGGTTTAGGAGCTTAGGATAAGTAAGGAGCCTGTAATAGGGTAAGTCGTCGGTGCTTTAACTCTAACGACAATGATGAAGACTGAATAAAGATTCGAACACGGCGTGGGTAATGTTCTGGTGTGAATATTCTTGGCAATAGGAAAGACAGTCCACTTGTTGCCGTGACTGCGAATCTCATGGGGCGTGCTGCGGCTTCATATAAGCTCCCTCGCCGCAAAACCAAATGCCATAACCAGCGTCATGATGAGGTGGGCAGGCTCAGGACCCAAAAAACGGGAACCATGGAGGCGAACACGGAAAGTCACATGAGAAAGGAAGGCGTCGATCTACAAGCCGCATGGGAGAGGGGGAAGGTTCCCCACCTCCCCACCACCCACGATGAACCAGGGTTCCGTCGCTCGTCTATTTTATTATCGAGCCTGATGCGCAATTCTGGTGGGGAAACACCTGCGAAGCTGGCTGCGGCTATGCATTCCTCGACGCGCTAGCGCAAAAGCAGAACCACAAAACATGTGCCGGAACCTACCAGACGGGAAGCTCAACCTCGAGGCCTGCATTACCGCAAACATCAAACAGCAGTCTGAAGTCAGCAAACAATACGCCTCGGGGTGTTCACTCATCCTACTCCTTCTTTCGCGCTGCCGGGGAGCCTCGGCTCTGATTGGCAAAACGGGCACCAGAGGGGCTCGAGTACTTGCCTGGATCTTGATGATCTTAACCTACCTGCGGGGGAACTTGGGATAGGAGGCTTCCCGATTGGATTCAGAAGCGTTATGATTTATGCGTTCAATGTAGCGAGAGTACAAAGCGCGCAGGTGTGGAGGCTAACGCAGGAGGTGACGTAGAAAGGACATCATTCCGACACGGTCAATGGAACCGCGCGAGGGGTCTCCGTACCATGAACCAACGTTGTCATGAATCAATCGGTTGCCCCCGCCTCACGACAATTGACTCACGTCCTTTTATTGACCACCAGACCTAGCATAGAGGCATACGCCCGGAACAACCATTCTTCAACAGAAGGCAACACGTAGATTAGACAGAGCGGCGAGAAGTCTGGGACAGCTGGCCCTGGTCCAACAACAGGGCGAAGTGGGGCGTCACGGTTCATCCTCGGCGCTCCGGCTGTCGGCAGACCCCGTTAACTGGGCAGAGCTGCGGACTAAAGAGCGGCCACATCCGAGTAGGAATTTGTCGCACACTGCCCCGTTTTGTTCATAGATGGGCATCGGTTGGACCCACTCCAGGACAGATTTGTACCCAATTATAGTGGACAGGTGTCCACAGGTACATGGAAGCTATGTTCCGAAATGCTCCCTACTAAATGTCTCTGCACCAGGCGCCGCCTGCAGAAACCTAGCTTATGCATGCAACAATACACACTGATTTTGACCCCCAATATCGCCTCGCCTGCCCTCTGTTCCACAGAATTCAAGTCAAGTCAAGTCCGATCCTCGCGGCGAATCAGCATCTGCCGCTCTTTCCTGTTTTCCACGTGACCTGCAGTTCCCCGGCTTGGTCAAAACCACTACCCACATTCATCCCCATCCTTGCCTGCCTTGGTCGTTCTCTCGCACCGTTGCGGAGCTTAAGCTTCATCCGGCGTAGTCACGACCACGTAGCCAATCGACAGCGCTTGACCGTTGGCCTCACGCCTGGATTTATTTATAGCCTGACTAGGAGATTCATAGAGGGGGAAGACGGGGCTTTGGCGTTCGATGGCATCACATTAGGCACTGATGGCGTTCCTGTTACCTATATAACAACACAATCAACAGCTCATAGCATCGATGCCATGAAGAACGTTCACACACCTATCAACAAGACCGAATTTCCATCATTCGGAAGGAACAGCCATGTCCTCAATCATTTACCTCATCCGCCATGCCGAGTCGGAGCACAACATCTCGAAAGATTTCACACAGCGAGATCCGCCTCTCACTGCCACCGGCTTAGCCCAGGCATCGGCTCTGATTGAGACATTTCCTGACACAGCCTCAATCGCCGTCGTGCTCACGTCACCACTCACGCGCACGCTACAAACTACCACCACCGCCTTCCCCCAAGTCTTCAGTAAAGATGCAGGAGCCGGCGCCCAGCTCATCATCGACCCGGACCTTCAGGAGCGCAGCGACCTTTCTTGTGATACCGGGTCTAGACGCGTTACACTGGATAAGGCCTTTCCGGGACTCGACTTTGGGGGCTTAGAGGATGAATGGTTCGTCAAGGAGGGGTTGTACGCCGCGGATGATATTGCGGTCGCTCAGCGAGCACAACGATTCCGTGACAAGTTACGGGATATTATTACATCACTTAAGACGGATAGAGGAGAGGTTGACGAAGGGCGAAGGAGGAATGTGGTTGTTGTTACTCATGGCGTGTTCATGAAATTCCTTGCCGAGGACAGAGCTATTGATCTCCCGAAGGCGGGGTGGAAAGCTTTTAGGATAGGCAGTGGGAAGGACGGAGGGGCTGTACTGGTGCCTTTGGAGTAAAAATATCATTCTTCATCTTGCATTGAATTAAGCCCTGACAACTGCATACCAAACAAGTCCCAACACAGCACCCATGACGATGGCAACCGGAGGGCTTACGCCAAAGGAGTAGCCGAAGACAAAGCTCGATGCCGTCACGACAACCCACCATGGCTCCTCCGCGAGACTTGTGCCCTGCTGGAAACTTTCGTCTATGTAACCGATTTGCCACAGGCGGTAGACCGCAGTATAAATGAGCCCGACGGCACCAGCGTTAACGCCTCTAAGGAGCGACTTTACCCACCTCAGGCCGCGGATAGCACTCCATATACCCATAGTGCCATGAACGGTAATAAGGCCCGGGGCAAAGATGCCAATGAATCCGAGCGCTGCCCCGGCAGCCGAGTTGTAACCACCGTTGATCGCAGTCAGGGCGCCGAGGTATACGGCAAAGTTGAAGTTAGGCCCGGGGAAGCTTTGCTGGATGGCGAGGCCGATGAGGAAGTCTCGCGGGCTAACCCAGTCTTCGGCGACGACGTATTCGCGAAGCAGGGGAATGACGACGGGGCCTCCGCCGAAGATGATAGTTCCTGCGAGGTACATGTTTGCAAAGAAGCTGAAGAGTAGCGACTTGACAGGCAACACGCCGCGGAGGACCATGATGACGATGAAGGTAACGAGGAAGAAGACGATTATGCCGAGGCCGAAGGTCCAGGAGGAATTGAGGGTGCGTTCTGGTGGGACGACGCGGGGTTCCGGCTCGGCCTCTCGACGCTCGTTCTCAGAAATCGGAAGAGTTTCGGTATCGTTACCTCGGCTTGCGCGCGTCTCTGCCTCATTCCGAGTAGCACCGGGATGAGTAGCAGTGTTGGTAACAGTGTTCTCCTCGTTGCCAGACTGCGCCTGCCAAAGCTCGACGGATTCCGTTACTTCTGCCGGGCGTCGCCTCCTGGGGTTCTTCACAACCGCCAAGGCGGCCTTCATTGGGCCGTGAAGCCAGCGATAGTCATGGACGACGGTTGCGATGCCCGCCAGGAACATCAAAAAGGGAAAGTACCACAGTGCGTTGTATAAAATGCCGGCCGCGCCTCCGAGGAAGACGAGTATGTGGGTCATCCTATCGGTGATGGCTTTCTCTGATAGTTGGACGGCGGCGACTGCGATGATGCCGACGGTCGAAGCGTTGAGGCCGGAGAGGAGCGCATACACGGGTCCTGGGAGGGAGTCTCCAATGTTAGAGACGCCGATAGAGAGGCCGTACATTCCGAGGGCGCCGGGTAAACTGAGACGCAAGTTAGCCCTTTTTTCTTCCTTTTTCCCCACATGGGTATAACTAGTTGCCGTACCTCCAGATGAAAAAGCCTAGTAAGGCAGGGAGGAAACCGTCGTGGATGAGGTTGATACAGTAATGCATTTTGGTGCTACCAGGACCGGAGAATGCCTGGCATACACTAAATAACTCTTGGTACTACAGACTAAATCAGCGTTGCTACGTTTCCGCAATCATCCCAGTTTAACCTTGTACTTACTACTTGCGCATCGATCCATTGCAGCTTCTGGACGAATTTGTCATGGAACTAAAGACAGTTAATGAGTTCGTCAGCAGGCGTTCTGTTCAAAGACGGAGTATACGTTGCGATGGAACACAATTCAGTGAAGGAGCCGCAACTCACAATCTTGAAATGCACTGGTGGACCACCAAATGAGGTAAACCCTAGATGATAATTAGTGCTGATGGCGTTCCACAATTTGCCCCCGAGGTTCACAGGCTGCCAGCCGCTCCAACGTCGAATGGCCATCTTGGTGATAGTGAAGGAATATGTTGATGCTCTTGTCGTTGGCAGCAGAATTGGGACTTTTGTGAGAATGCTCGAAGGTTGCCACGAACATTTAAACCGATCCCGATGTCCGCTCGCTTGACTGACCCACTCGCTCATCTGCGTCAATACCTCCAAATGGGGCGACTCCACCAATCGTTGCTCTCCCCGCAGGGCACGTGGGGACGACCAGTCATTGGCCTACTTGTCGTGCTGGGTCTTGCGGACCTATCAGAGTGAGGCAGTGACAATGAACTGAACCGAACGACTCGCACCAAAAGGCGCTTGTCCCATTTGGATTGTTCTTGGGCTAATTACAGCAGCTGCTCCACTTTGACCCCTTTTTCTTCGGAAGTGGTAAAGTGCGATCGCTCAGCTTCTCTAGCCAATCCTGTGCCGCCAGGAGGCATCCGATTATCGACGAAATCTCTCTCACGGACCTTGGACAGGAGTATGATGCCTCCTAGAGACCGACTCCGCGACAACTGCACGTAGAGGCTGTACGGGTCGCACTACCTGCCCGTCGAAATACGTGTCCTCGTCTCTTGAAGCTCGTACGTCACGTGCGCCAACTTCTTGTTCTGGACGTTGTAGTCAGTCCAGGCGAACGCCGCAGCGCATGTCAAGCCGCGACGGGTCACGCCGTTCTTTTGTCATGGCCGCTTCCTTTGACATTCTATCCTGGTGCTGACTGGCGTCAGCAGTATCGTCTTCTCAGTTCCGGGACTGTAATCTTTACCACCACTAGGTATAATGTAGCTCGTTGGCACTATCAACTGGATTCTCGATTGACCGTCACTTCACACTGGAGGTTCATCCCTTAAGAGCAGAACTTTAGCCTCATTACTTTCTGGCCAGACCGCTTTCCTAATAGGGTTAGTCTAGATTTTCCCGAGGTATGTAGCCTCCCGCCTGAAATACCTCACCACAAGTAGCAGACTGCACCTACGTCAGCGATATCCACGCAACGGAACCACCGCCAAACCGCCAGAATATCACGATATCGACCGTTTTTGAGCCTCACAATGGAGTCAAGTACCGCTGAGCTCGGATATGGGTACAAGGCGCCCTGAAGCCTCACCGGTACTCCTACAGCTACAGATTTCGAGCCCCTTGCTGTTCCGAACTTCTGGCGTCACTTCCCGAAGGGCCTGCCGCCGATGCCTTTAGAGCTCTTCGAAGCATTTGTGCCTCCTGCCTTAATAGCGCAGTGGGTTGAATTCGTCAACGAAACGCCTGCTGGCAACGCACAACTGCAAACGACTGGTACCCAACAACAGTAGCGGAATTATACCTGTTCTTAGGTATCCTCCTTCATGAGAGTGACGGTCGAGCCACGCCTCCGAGACTATTGGTCCACCTCCGAATACACTTCGAGGCACTGCTTCACGCAGTGGATATCGTGGGAGCGCTTCCAGGCCCTATATCGCCGCTTGCGCATTTGGGTGTAACAACCAAGGAAGCAGGGCGGCCGCGAATCGACGACCCCGCGATCAGGGAGCGCGATAAGATAAGAATCGGGCCCACCTGGCAAATCACGTGATGGCTCACTCAGACATAAAGGGTGAGTCGTCGGGCTCACCAAGGACGCCGCAGTGAGCCAGGGAATGGCTCACGGGATAACACACCGTGATCCTAACATCATGGATCACCAACAACTAACCAGTGAGCCATCCAACATGAGCTCACCACCTAACACAACAAGGACAGGATGGCAGGTATATAAGGACGGACATTCTGGACTTGTAGATACATTCTTTCTCACGACAGTGATCAATCTAAGTCTTACCTTGTATTCATTGTAACGAGTGCGCAACGCCTTACGACACCACATCGTCTCAGAGTCACAACCTAAGCTTCTGCAAACAGCAACCCCAACCCTCTGACAGTGTTCCCCCTTCGGAAGCTGCCAGGTCGTAACATTGGGACCCCGAGGACCTCGATACGCGCGCAGATTCTGCTACCTTTGACCGCCTGGCCTCCTGGTTAACGATGTATAGGATACGTCTCGTACCTATTAGGTATTCCCCCTGGACTGTTATAATTGACGAGGGAATGGTAGGGTTCGTAGGCAGGTCTCGCGATATCACGACGAGAGGCTTGAACAAGACCCAACGGGTTGTGCCGGACGTCCTGCGGCGACTGCCTCGCAGCCCACAGGGCCCCCGATACCACGGTATTATCGATAACCTCTTCACAAGCCTTGCCCTCCTATAACAACTGCGCTCAGAGGGCTTCGCCGCCACGGGCACCTGCCACCCTAACGCAGGCCTTGTCCAACAGCTCCCTGATAAACGCGCTGCCAATAAGGGGGACAAGGTGCCCCAGGGTATGCTACCTACAGTAACTATCGCTGACGGTCAGATACAGCAGTTTCTATGGAAGGACCTTGCTTTTACAGCTTTCCAGAATACCCTCTATAGCGGTCGAGAGCCTGAACCGCCTATGGAACGACGATTGCCCCAAAAGTCTGCCACCTGCGCAAAGATAGCAAGAGAGCCCTTTCAAACGATCACATGAGCATTTAAATACCGGAAGGACCTGCCGCACCCTCAATTTACAGCCCAATATAACGTTCAAAAGGGAGGGGTTATTAAACATGACCAACTACGCGCGAACAACGAGTAGGAACGCCGCGCGCGCCGAGGAGGCTGGCCGGCCTTAATATACGGCTTCCTGTTAGGAGCGGTTATGGCGAATACTTTCCTTCTGCAGAGAGAGCTTCCGGGCCGTATTTTCTATAAAGGGCCTCTTCTGAAAGTGAATGGATTCGGCTGCTTTATTCCTCGATATTCGATAAGCACAAGGAGGCCGGCAGAAGTCGAAAACGAATGGGGCGTCCACCAGAGTGCCTCTGAGGGAGCACAAACGCGTAGGCAAGTGCCCACAACTGCGCTGCTATGCCTGTTCCGGACGTGCTATCAGCTCGCCCAAAAGATAGGCGTTGGGAGCGATTTCAGGCAATTCATGGGCTCCAAAAACGCGATTTGTGTGCGA
Organism: Verticillium dahliae VdLs.17; assembly: GCF_000150675.1. Classification (NCBI taxonomy): domain Eukaryota; kingdom Fungi; phylum Ascomycota; class Sordariomycetes; order Glomerellales; family Plectosphaerellaceae; genus Verticillium; species Verticillium dahliae. Next base: position 388,116 of record NW_009276931.1, read on the forward strand.
GACTAGCGATGTGCCTCTCTGGAATACCCAGCATTGTTGGGATCGGTACCACAGCTAATTTGTATGTACTGTGGGTCTGTGGCGGTGTTTCCAATTGGCTGCTGCATTATTCTGCCTTTTTTGTGTCGATCCTAATAAGTACTGAGGCCAAAGTCCTGCTCGAAAGAGATGAAGTCCCGGTACGTCACGTCATGCGGGTCGGATTGCCAAGCTGGCGTGGATCAGGTATCCAGCCCAGCCACGTCTTGCAGTTTGATTAGTCACTAAATCCCTCGGAAGGCTTGCATGTCACTACCGAACAATCATTCGCTCATGACACACAGCCACAGGATGTCACAAAACCTGGCAAGCATCCAATCACGAACTTCTGATCTATAGGTCCCCTTATTTAAGCAAGCATCTCGCATTCAGATCGGTCGTTGCCTTCACCCAAAGAATTCTTGTCACAAAGTGTCAATAATTCGTCAACCCAACGCAAACCCATTTCGAAGACAATGTCGTCCAGTGCCGCAATTCGCAAGGGAGTCGGTAACACCAACATACCGAAAGCATGCCTTTCTATTTCGGAAATGATCAACTCAGAGGCATTTGAATCGTCCACGCCTTCCCCCGACCATCGATCAGCACCCGTATTTCTCCCAAAGGCAAGTCGTAAACGTCCCGAAAGGTCTACTCAGAAGAATTACGACCAAATCATACGCGGTATTCGGGTTTCAAAAAAGAACAAAGTGCCTGGGCGACAATCATTACAGAGGAAGTCTGGCTTGCAACGGTCGGAGCGGATGATCGCAACACGGCCCATAGAGCCAAAACCTTCAAATGCAGCCTTACACACTACACTGGAACAAACAGGTACGGCCGCCTCTCGATCAGTAGAGGGATCGGCACTGACGAGCACTCCGACTTAAAGTATCGGAGACTCTTGCTTCACAGCGTAACAGTCGCCAGGCAGCGGAGCAAGGCCGCAGGCGCCGTCTGAGGCTCGCTCTCGACCGGCTAGCAGCTCTGATCTCGCAGGAATGCTGTTCCAGCCTAGAGAGAAATGTTGACAATTTGAACGACGTGACAACCGCAACAGCGTCGGGAGACAACAGTACAAGCTCCAAGGCTGCCATTGTTGAGGCTGCAATCGAACGAATCCTATGCTTGCAGGACGAAGTACATCGCTTCAGAGAGCAACGGTCAGAGAGTACGGAGAGCTGAGGAGAGAGGGATATTAGCGGCTATGGCTGGGACGCAACCTAATCGACCATATCTAGCGGCCTTCAGCGTGTGGCGAAGGGCAGGGTCTTTAGTGTAGTTATGCGACGGAATGGATGTAACGCTCCTTAGACGACCTAAGGAATACGTCCCGAGTCTTCAGATCTCGATCATTCAGTGGCAGAGCTCGTAGCTGCGTTTTGTGATAAAGTGCTGATGGCCAATTTGCCGTACGTGCAGGTTCCCATACCAATTTCTAGACACCAGTCATCATTCTTCGATACTTGGCTCTCTCGTCAAGCTTCCAGCAACCTCGGCTCATCGGATGAAGATTGAGAAGAAGCAGACAGGACGACGCCATGTCAATAAGACTGGACCCATCGAGCCTACACGCCAGGCATCCTCAGCTTTTGCATCGATTGCCACTCTAAGGGGCCCAACATGCCACACAACGACTGCTTAAGATGCTGGTCAGACATCAGCAATCTACAGGCAGGATCAAACTCAAGGGGTTGGGATCCATAAAACGCATGGAATTGACCTTCTTCATGTCTTTGGTGGCATAGGCTCCCTTATCTGGATAGCTAAGGTATGCGGCGGGCATCAACTAGCTCCATACCATCACGGAAATGCGCTGAATTTGTGGTAGCTTCTTTGCATGATGTTTCCGATGGGCAATTCTTGAAACCGCATACCTCCGTACGACGAACACAGTCCTATCGTAACCCCTCGGTAAGGCCTCCTAGAGAGTCTGCTTTGATTTACCTTGACTCAAAAACGGCTTATTACCGGTTTTGTCCGATTTAGGAGGTGGTCATGAGTCTTGTAACATCACCCACATACGATGTAATAGGTTCAACAGTGCCTGCCGATATTCAAAGCTTCATTCGTAGTTTCGCTTTCAAGCACCCAGATGGAAAGAAGTGCTACCCTGATCTTGCGCTGGCTTGTCGCCGATCGACATATGGTGGTGGAGCCTGAGACTGGCGATCAGTTAGCATTTAGACGCAGCCCAAGAAGGTGGCGCAACGCACGTGGTCTATCTCAATATCTGCAGCAAAGGCTGAGCAACAGACTTCCTCACCGCATGGTGATTCTGGTGAAGGCGCCAACAAGTCGGCATCCATTCCTCCCCGGGACGGCCGGGCAGGACATGGATGTGCTACTTGGAGTGGCGTTGCAACAAAGAAAGGCCTCGCGTACACTTTGCCGACCCAAACGCGAGTGACTATGGAATATTGCAAGGCGACAAAGTCGCTGCAAAAGTTCGGTAGCAGCCTGAAGGGCGGCTTGATGATAACACGAACGGTGGAAGACATCGTTTCAAGTGCCGAAGCTTGCTGAGAATTTGCGCGTCCGATGCCAGACGTCCAAAATAAATGAGAGGCGCAGTGTTTATCCAGGTTGACAACATCGTTGTCAAGCCGAGTAGGGCCCGTCCCCGTTACCAGGCTCTTAGGCGGAGGGCCGACAAGCCTGGCGCTGCTGTAGTAGTTGTCTGGATTTGGAGCACTGGGTGTAGCTCGAGGGACATTGCCTGGAACCGCTGTAATTCGGACCTGCCGCCCTCTATGGTGATGCGGAACTCGCACTCCGTGGAAGACAAGGAATCTGTGTGGTAAATAAGAGGCCTGGGCTCCAGGGTCGTGATCGTCATATGCCCAAGCTTGCGCCCGATGATGGAATTCCAGACGGGCTGCCTTGCCGAGAGGATGTACTCGTCGGGAAAGCACTGAATCTCGATTGGGGGTTGGAGTTCAATGTATGGAAGAAAGTGCAGCAGCTTGGTGGCCTCGGCGGTTTTTGTTGACATCGATGCATCGTCACCGGCGACAGAATAGGTCACCGACATGCACATGGCGTAGGTGATGAAGACATTGGGAGGTATGACAGGGTTCCAACTGCTAAAAGACGTGCGTGTGTTCCTGAAAGACGGCGGCAGTGGTCTACAACTGTGTCCGGCGCGGTCGCTCGTCCGGTCGAGACCCGCTGGCATGACGAGCAGGAAGGGGACGTCGTATACCTTTCGGCCATCCTCGATGATATTTTCTTGTTCGAGCTTGGAATGGAACGGGGCATGGAGAAACTGGCGAGACGGGTTAGTAGGCTGACAAAAGTCTAGATAGACCGAGCCATCCAATGGCCTGGTTGTGTACTCAACTCTCTCTGCCTTGAATGTCTCCAAGGAATGGTTGTACCCAACCGGTCCTCCGACGCTGGAGGATAAAACAGACTCTAGACCTACGATCCAATCAGCCACTATCCTATGGCTCTGTTAGGATAGCGAAGAGGACGATGGCACTGCCCATACCTTGTAGAGAGATTTCAATGCAGCTGCCCTGCAAGGCAAAGACTGCTGTCACACGAACTTTGCCTTTCAAACAGTCGCCGGGCCGCAAAGCGTACGGGCCTTGAGACTTGGATGGGGATGGAGAATTGCTCTCGACGTTGGCGGATACATCCAGCTGGACCGGATCATTCCTCAGCTGCGGAGTGTTTGATGCTCTAGATGATGCCATCGTGGACATCTTGGGCATCTCTGTGAATGGGTTGAGAAGGTCAACGGAATATGAGAAGCACACTTTCCACGCGAATAGGTCACGGGGCCGATTGTCCCTTTGACAAACGAACATAGCAAGGACGACTTGATTTTTCTGCCGAACTTGGCAGCTGAACTGGCCAGCACCCCACTCGGCAAGGGGCGTCAGGTCCGCCACCTCGATAGAAGTCTTGCAGGCTGTGTTTTTGCGCCGAGCCAATCAGAGCGTTCGAGTATGTCACTCTACCTAAATCCAACCTCCGCCCCAAATTATCAGGGTCGTATGTCGGTTCCACCCCGCACACGATTTTGTCTCCGTAACGCCTGCCACTCAATTGATACCTAGCCGGCTGAGTTTGTCGTGCCGCGGGCGAGTGAGACTGCACATGGTATGCACATGGCTGTGGGTGGAATCATGTTGCCCCCACACGGCCATCAGTCTTCTGTACCAATCTCTACTTCGGCTGCGGACAACGCCGTAGCGAGCCATCTTTCGCCTCTTGGCGTGCGCCCATATTCATTCGAGCTTTCACAAATTGAAGGGCTCTTTGAGCCACGTGCTACGGACGACTGGTTGCTGATTCTCCAGTGGCCGATTGCAAAGCTTTGCCTAGAACCACATGTTGCAGGACCCAGCACCCTTCGCCCCGTCGCAACAACCCTCAGGCTGCTACGTGGAGCGAGAGCCAGGTTTGGACCGGTTTTAGTGCGACCTCGTACATCAGTACGGATTCCAGTTCATCCTCAGCTGCTGGGTAAAATGTCTATATAAATCCTTATGACTACTCTCGACTACATCTGATGACTGGACTTTCAAAATCATCATCTGACTCTTTGTGTTCGGAACCCATCGTGCCCTATAACTCGATCGACAAAGCCACCATGTCGCCAGCTTTGCCGCAATACTGGTGGATTCTCGCCATCACCACCGTCGCGTTCTGCCTGAGCGCCTTCGGCAATGGCGCCAACGACGTTGCCAACGCGTTCGCCACCTCTGTGGCCGCGCGAACCCTCACCATGGCCCAGGCCGGTGTCATCTCTGTCATTGCAGAATTCCTCGGCGCCGTTGTGCTCGGCTCTCGCGTCACCAACACAATCAAAAACGGCATCATTGGCTTAGACCGCTTCCGGGACAACCCTGCTACCCTTCTCGTCGCTATGGGTAGTGCCGAGATCGCCTCTGCCACCTGGCTCTTGGTCGCAACGAAGATCGGCTTCCCGGTATCCACTACACATACTATCGTCGGCGCCCTCGTCGGCGCTGGTATCGGCGCCCAGTCCGCCGTCACTTGGGAGTGGAAGAAAGGCAGTGTCTCCCAGATTGCCGCCTCTTGGCTCATCTCCCCATTGATTGCCGCCGCCTTCTCTGCGATCTTGTTTGGGACCCTTAAGTTTTGCGTACTTGAGCGGAAAGACGCCTTCAAAAAGGCACTCAGGGCTATTCCGTTCTACCTTGCCTTTACCGGCGCCATCCTCGCTCTCTTCATTACCATTGAGGCACCTGGCGCCCCAAGTCTGGAAGAACTTGGCGTTGGCGTGGCTTGCGGCATCGTGTTTGGGGCCTTCTTCGGTGTCCTCGCCCTCTCTTATCTCTTCTTCATGCCATACTTCCACCGTGTTGTCGTCCTCGAGGACGATCGTATGCGTCCTTGGCATCTTCCTCTCGGACCTCTATTGTGGAGAGAGAACCCGCCCCTGTATTTCCCCGGAAAGACGACCATGCTCGTCGACCACTACGAGAGCGCCCACAACAAGGAGACTGCCACTGGAACCCAGCCGTCAGCCAGCAGTCAGAAAGCCTCGGCTACGGATGCAGAGACGAACCTCCCCAACTCTCAAGGCCCTAAGGACGTCGAAACAGAAGGCCAAGTCACGCGAGATATCGAGCGACAGCCCGAAGAGCCCGCCGTGCGCCGCGCGCCGCGCAAGCCGGAGCCCGAAGAACGCTTCCTCGCTCCTACGGCCCATCTCCCTTTCTACCACCCACGCAGGATGAAGAGCCTTATCCTGTACTTTCTGCTTCAGGGCGTCACGCGTGACTGCGTCATTCACGACTCCCTCCATCTCGAGAACGTCCATGGCAGGGCCCCGCGCTACGACAATCGCATAGAACATCTTTGGACATACGCTCAAGTTGCTAGTGCAGTCATGATGTCTATCTCTCACGGCTCCAACGACGTTGCAAACGCTGTCGGCCCTTGGGTGGCTGTCTATGAGACGTACAACTCGGGCAAAGTTGGGGAGGAGAACCCTACGCCCGTCTGGATCCTTGCCATTGCCGGTCTCCTCCTTGGTGCAGGTTTTTGGTTCATGGGTCACCACATTGTCAAGGCGCTCGGCAACAAAATCACGCAACTAAGCCCAACCAGGGGCTACGCCATGGAGCTTGGAGCGGCCATTACGGTCTTGCTCGCCAGTCGGCTAGGGTTGCCCGTGAGCACTACCCAAACACTGACCGGTGCCGTGGTTGGTGTTTCCTTGATGAACTTGGACTTTGGTGCCACCAACTGGAAGCAACTCGGGTTCATCTTCATTGGCTGGGTCCTCACGCTTCCGTGTGTGGCCACGCTGGCTGGCGTGCTCACCGCCATGAGCCTCAGTTCGCCTTCGTTCAACTGATTCTGTCGTACCATTAGGGGCAGGCCGCATGGCTGATGCATCTGTGCTGGCGGGTCTGCACATTCGGACGTCGACAGAGATAGTGGAGGCGATAGAGAAGGAGTACGAAGAGGCGAGGACTCGAAGAAAGACGAGCATCTTGACTCACAGTATCAGAAACCCTTGATTCACAGCGTAACAGTCGCCAGGCAACAGAGCAAGGGCGTAGGCGACGCCTGAGAACCGCTCTCGACCGGCTAGCTACACTGGTTTCGGAGATGCGCCGTGCCAGCCCGGATGGACATGTTGACGACATGGACGACATAACGGCGACAACATCGGGAGATAACTATACATGCTCGAAGGCTGCCATTGTCGAATCTGCCATCGAATGCATCATTTTCCTGCGGGACCAAGTAGATCGCTGTCGAGTCAACAGCCAGGGAATACAGAGAGCAGAGTAGAGGAATATGCAAACGTACTTGGAGAGCAACACGATCCGCCGCATTTCGCGGCCATCTAGCACGAAGCGAAATGCTGTCATGTGCAGTCCTGAATGGGAGGTTGCTTTTTAAACGACCTACTGGACGAGTCCCAAGCGGCATTCAAACATTGAATACTGTCCCTCGTATGTTCAATGAAATGAAGTCGGAGCTGCTTCGATGAATGGAGACTAGAAGGCGAATTGCATGTGTCAAAGGGCAGGTTGGGCAGTTTCAAGAATTCGGCGGGCGCCTTCAGAGTCCCGAGGCAGGCCCCAGAGGCAAGCCGCCAGACCATTGCCAAGACGCACCTAATCTTGGCCAAAACTTGGTGCATCTTGGCATCCCCCTTTGTTAGAAAGGACTTTCACTGACACCGCCCTGCACCAGATGCCGTGGTACCTTCCCTCAGTAGTACTTGCATCCAAGGGATGACACCCAACTCCGACAGCCAAGCCAGCCACCAATAGTACGCCAAGCCTCCTCATGTGATACTTGGGATAAAGGAAGAGGCAATTGCCCAGCTCCGCCCATCGACGGCATCGACTCCTCCAGCATCTCACGGGTCCCTTTTTGATCCTACTTGGGTATTCGGTACGTTCATATCTCTTCAGAATAACTCTGACCTGTCAGAAACACCTCCAGAAAAGCCGATTACAGGAAGGCAAACCTGCTCTGGACTCCCACCAATCGCATCACGCCAGACCACCCCGGCTTCTTCCAGGTGCTGCCAACCTGTTACACTTCGACGCACGACTGCCCACAAACCCGCGACTACCCACTCTCGTCACAGACTCTTATCATGTCTACGAGACCAGAGGAGCAGGGGATCCTCCGGGAGCAATTCGTCCTCCTCCAACATTCCCGCCCCCCCCGCTGAGGCCACCAGCAACACCTCCCAGTCAATGGCCCCTTCAGCCCGCTGCCGCCCAGCCTGTA
>NW_009276931.1:395973-468172 GCF_000150675.1 Verticillium dahliae VdLs.17
AGTTTGTTCCAGCCATTTCATCAACTGTCGTGAGCCCAGTTAGGGTGCCCTCCACAAGGAGCATCTCTATGAGAGACATTATTGGTCGCAAGAGCACTAAAAACCCGAACCTTACGTGCCAGTGGGACTCGTGTTGTACCGCAGTGGTCAAAACGTGACCACATGACCCTCGCACATCCGCGTCCACATCCCCCTGAAGCCTCACAAGTGTGAGTTCTGCGGCAAGTCCTTCAAGCGTCCTCAGGACTTGAAGAAGCATGTCAAGACCCACGCCGACGACTCTGTCCTCATCCGCTCACCTCAGGATCAGGCCAGCAAAGGTATGTTTTCTAACATGCTACCCCTTTCCCCTCTCCCAGGCGCTTCAAGACCTCTTCCAAACAGAGGCTAATTTTGCCTCCCAGCTTCTTCTAGCTACTATGACCATAATAGCCACAATCAAACTAACTCGGCCGCCTTCTCTCATCAGGACTATAGACTTGCTAGCGACTCTGGCAGTGGTGCCCCGACACTGTCTCACTCCCTCGGATTGTACTACGCACCCACCCGTGGCCCTCAGTATCTCGGCCACCACGCCGCGGCTGGCGGCTTCGACACTCGCAAACGCGTCTACGACATGGTTGATGACTTCTTCGCCAGCGCCAAGCACCACCACGTGGACCCCTCTTCTTACTCTAGAGTCAGTCGTTCTCTAATGCCTCTTCACGAGGCTCTCACTCTACAGACCGGCGACCCCATACCCACTACCGAGCACATAGCTTGCCCTCAGCACCCCGGTCCCAATATCGGTGTGGGCGCTGCCCCCAGCGGCCCTGATCCTTTTTTTTTTTGCAGTACTACTTGCCACCCATGTTCAACACGCGCACCAAGAACGACCTCTTCCAGATCGACCAGATCCTCGACCAGATGCAGAGCACCGTGTTCGAGAACGCCAATTCGGCCACCCACGGGATCCATGCCCGCGGCCAGATCATGTTTGAGTACCGCCACAACCCCTCTTCCCCCGGCGTGGGCCACCGCGGCAGCGCCGGCACCACCCCCATGTCCCAGGACGACTACGCCGCCGACTCCGACACCCATATAGCCTTCCCGCAGGCCGCCATCTCCTCCACCGGAACCCCGGCCATAACCCCTCCCTCCAGCAACACATCCTACGCCTCCGGACAGTCCCCGAGCCTCTCTTCCTCCGACATGTCTCCCCACAGCACCGCCACGTCCGTCATGTACCCCAACCTCCCCGTCGTCAGTTCCGTCTTCCCCGGCCAGTCCACCACCCCGACCCTAGGAACCAACTTCGACAACAACCAGCGCCGCAACTACGGCGGTGGCATGCTCCAGCGGGCCAGCTCTGCGTCCGTCCGCCATCGCTCCGATACCTCCACCGTCACCCAGGTCATGTCGAAGGGCACCCCCGCCTCCCTCGGCTCTCCCCCGTCCGAGTCGGACATGAGCGAGAGGGCTTGTAAGCGCGAGGAGAGGTACGACCAGTGCGTAAAGAATATGCGCACCATCGATGCCCTGCGTGAGTACATCCGCGAGCGCATCGCCCGCAAGGACTTTGATGAGAAGACCGACGAGCGCGATGAGCGCCGGCATTCCCCCGATGCCATGAACGTCGACTCGCGCAGGATCACCTCGGCGGAGACTTCAGCCACTCCCCCGGCACCTGCAGCTCTTCTGTATCCCATCCTGCGACTTTCAAACTAAGCCTGGCGGTGACCGGATGGTGTGATTGGACTGTATATTATTCATGCTCATAGGGGTGAGTCACGTAAGCTGGACACCTGTAGTGTCCGTGGTGTTTTGTGGCGCATGCCTGAGATGGGCCGGAGCGCATACCGCACTGATGAATTGGCTCTTGTTTTCTTCTTTCTTCTTCCTCTTTCTTGTCTGATGTGATTATGGGTTCTTCTCCATGTACGCCATAAGCCAGTGAACACATAAGCGAGTGAGACACTCCATCGCACTTCCCAATCTTCCGTTCTCAACCACGTTTCTCTCCACGACTAGTCATGGAGACTCCTTTTAAAGAAGCCCAATTAATTGTTACCATCGAATCTATCAAAATTATACCGAGTTATGCGTTCGGAGTTCTGCGAAGACCTACAGCGTGAGTCATGTGACGTTGGGCCGGCGATCGAAGGGATTTACCTCCCGACGTTGCAGTTCCCCCGATTCTAGAATTTCAACCTCCTTAGTCAAGCAGACAATCGTTGACCGTGTTTGGGACCTTCAGGTTGAGGTCCGTTCATCTAACCAATGTTAGTACAGTAATGTAACTAGGCTGCACCTGACAGGAAGCGGGACACAGCTTGCACGCGCCGTGCTGCAGTCTGGGAAGTGCGAGAATCCGGGATCGCCCCATTGCAGGACCGCATGTGATCTTACCAATACTCGACCAATGCGCTGACATATTATGAGCATACAGCCAGGTCCATTTCCCCGTCACCGAGACGCCTCCAGAGGCGGAGATTAAGGTAGCTCTTGTTCGGCCCTATTGCGGCGCAGAACAGCCATCGCCGTCTATGGGCCCTCCATTGAATAAACGCAGCTCTCTTGACTAACCCTCGGCTGCAGGCACGGAAGTAGGAGCTGGTGCTTGGCCGCTTGGCAAGAGGGGATCCAACAACCTGTACTCTGCGAGCCCATAGGCCAGCCTGCTTCCTCGCCACTCTTTGCCTTCATCTCTTAAGGAGCCCAACGCTCCTGCTCCTCCCCGAATCTGGGGCAGAGGCAATTGCACTTGGGAAATAGGTCTTGACAAATGGCTCTAATCGTAGTCTGTGTACTAAGTGTTTGATCCCTCCGGGCTATGCACCCGCGATGGAATCATGACACCAGAGTATTCAGCGCAATCCAGACAGGTCCACGGAACAACTACGTTGCACACGCGGCGTAAGTCACGCTATTGTACCGTCTTCCTGTCTCTGTTCATTGCTAAGCTCGTGCCAGAATACGAGCTTTCAACGTTCGAGGCAGGGTTGTTGTTCCACCTGTCAGTCGCTCCTTCTCTTCGATAAGCCTTCTTCACGTCCCATTCACTTCCCGCTCAAGACACGACCCAAGACACGACCCAAGACCCTGCCACCTCGCACATGAAGACTTGCTCTATCCGAGGATCAACCACGGCTGGCCGCACGGTATGAACGGCTGGGAGGCCTTTGCAAGTCGCACACCTGAACGATAGGGCAACATGGAGTGGGGAGTGTCAGGAGCATGCAAGGATGGCGAACCTTGCGACTGGTCACTAGCCCGTCCTCCTAAGCGGATGCCTCGTGTCTGACCTTCCTTTAAAGTGAAAAAAGCCAACGCCACCAGTGGTGATACCGCGTCTTGGCGGCATACGTACCTCATGCTTACCGCCCCACATCCGCCAACGAGCTGCCGTGAGTTACTTGGCACCCTGCTCTCGCTCACCGAAGCCCTCGAGATCGCCACCTGATGATTCAAGACATGACATGGAGTCCGGCCCCCCTATCGTGCCGCCTGGGGTTGTCAAAATTGTAATTGGCTCTCGGGGCCACTTGCCATAGTTGTCGAGCTCCATCCAGTTCCAGTCCTGGCCCTATCTTTGGTGGGTGTCATAACATGTAGGCCCTGGGCAAGAGGGATCACTACTCTCGAGGGCCGGCATCTTGACGCACATATGTACAGCTCCTTGGCTAATATCGCCTCTTGAGTTCCTGCCGTATTTTTCTCCTTCTACTCACTGCCTACTTGGTCGTGTCATTCTTCGTTCCAGGTCAACACCGCACGTATTTCCGCCGCCCTTAATCCACGAGCGATATTCCCCAAGGCCGACTGCAGTTAAGACTACCATGGGAGTCGATGACGAAAAGAGAATCATGGACTCAAACAACCACATGGTCAAGGATAGCTCTTCCTACGACCAGCCGCCCCTTCCGCAGCCCTCTGACACTGTCTCCGCCGAGGTTGAGCCAGTCAAGAAGCCATGGTGGCACTCAGTCATCGAACCCGGCTCGGCCACCCAGATTATCATCGCTGCCAGCCTCGCCATCGGCATCGGTCTGGGTGTCTCTGCCGCTATTGGCACCGACAACATCCCGCCGGCTGCTCCCGTCATTCTCGGCATCCCCGGTACCCTCTGGCTCCGTGCCCTGCGTGCCACTGGTGCGTTGCCTCCCACTTAGACACCACCGTCGTCTTCCATGCTGACAAGATTGATCCAGTTCTTCCCATGATTGTCTGCGCGATGATTCTTGCAATTCAGCGACTGCGCGAGGTCTCCAAGGGTGCTGCCGTTCTCGCTAGGTGGACAATCCTCTACTATGTTCTCACGACCATTCTCTCTATTGCCTTCTCAATCATCATGACCTCTCAGATCTGGGAGCCCATGATGGAGAACGCAGCCACGGAAGAGGGCTCCTCGGAGCTCGAGGAGAAGAAGCCCCACGAGATTGTGTCCACACTTTTCAATACTCTCATCCCCCAAAACATCGTCTATGCTCTGGCCAACGACGAACTTCTCGCCATCCTCGTTACCTCGATCGTCGTCGGTTACCTCATTAAGAACCCTGCAACCTCCGCCATCCTTCGTGCCGTCGTTGAGATCGAGGCCATAATTACCACAGTCATCACCTTCCTTATCAAGCTGGCCCCCATAGGTGTCTTTTTCCTGATTCTTCCCAACCTTTTCAGGCTCGACATCTCCAGCGTCGGCACGAACCTTGGCATCCTCATCGGTGGATCCGTCAGCTCCATGATGATCCATCTCTGGGTCATCCTGCCCATTTTGTTCTTCGGCTTCACTCAAAAGAACCCCTACACTTACTGGGGCAAGTCGTCTGCCTCATGGCTTACTGCTTGGGGTACCGCTTCTTCGGCCGCCACCCTGCCTGTCACTCTGCGTGTCGTGCGCGAGCGCGGCGTCCCAAACACTGTAACCAAGTTTGTCGTTCCCCTCGGTTGTCTGATCAACATGGACGGTACCTCCATCTACTTTCCCGTCGTATGTGTCTTCATGGCTGCCACACAGGGTATCAAACTTGACGCCGGCCAGTACATCATGATTCTCCTGCTCTCCACCCTCTCGGCCATCGGAACCACGCCCATCCCCTCGTCCTCTCTGGTTCTCACCCTCATGATCACCTCGTCCGTCGGCATTCCCGAGACTGACATGTTCGCTGTCGTCGTTGCTATTGATTGGTTCATCGACCGTTTCCGCACCATGGTGAACGTCTCGGGCGATATCTTTGCCGCCGGTATCATAGCCAAGATGACAGGCGTTACCGATCCTGAGGACCTTACGGACGAGGACCTCATCGCCCAGCGCAGCAGCGCAGTCAACGACAACGTCGACCGTGTTTAGCGGACATGGTTGGGCCTTGGTGGACAGTGGAGCGTTTTGTAGGAACAAACATAAGCCGTTCAGCGCGATGCCGCCTCCATCGTGACAAGAACTGCCGAGGCCACCCAGTTTGGGCACCGCTATGAAGAGTCTGGTGAAAACAGGATCGATATTTCTCCGGGGGGTCCTGATTGCACGATAACCTACCTCACTTCCAGACCACAAAATCCCGACCACTTGCGATACAGTGATAGGTTGTCCACCCAACTTTGAATGACGCCGATAACGTTGCCTCTTATGTGCTACAAAGGTCTCTCAACTACGCTCAGTTCGGCGCCCTCCTGCAGCACTGTGGTACAAGCTAACCTGTGAACAGCACATCCTGCAACTTTGACGTAGCTTGGCGCGGAATGAACATCTCAATTTTGCCCCATAGTACAGGCTTTTCACACATGGGCTGAAATCAGGGGCTGTAGATGGAGTCAAACGGGGCCAGATGACTTGGATTGAAACCTTAACGAGAACCTCGCAGATCTAAATCGTATCTAGTCTGGAGATTACTTACTTTCCAGGGGCTGTGTAGTCCCATTGCCGATTCCCAATCTTCATATATGGGACTCTGGCTGTCATCGACATAGTACGAATGCTGGCACTTTGTACGCTTTAGCCTTTTAGATTTAGCTCAACCACTTTTGCACAGTACGCGGAGGCGTCGGGAGAGCAAGCTCAAGTTCAGCCAAAGCATGAGACCTGGTTAGTGCGCTCTGCCAAGCCAGCCCTCCTGAGCCCCTTAAGCTGCTTGGCACTTTATGGTGCTACAGCCGTGAAGTACCAACAAGATGATTGGGTGCAGCTTCTCAAGAAGCTTCGAAGGAAGGTGATGAGCAGCGAATACCAAGACATGCCAAGATACCAATTAGGCAGGCAGGGCAGGAATGCATCTCATGATATACGCAAGTCGCCACCCCCGCATGACCCGTCAGACGCCACAAATTGTGAACACAGACGCTCGTGCCATCCCTTTAACGCAGGAATTTGGCCTCAGTACTTCGGAGCCAAGACAATCCGACGGCAGAAAAATGCAGCGACCAATTGAATTCATCGCCGCAGCCCCACAGTACATACAAAATTAGCTGTGGTACCGGTCCCAGCAATGTTGGGTATTGCACAGAGGCACATCGCATGTCTCGCACGCAAAACGTGTTTTTGGGGCCCGTGAATTGCCTGAAATCGCTCCTAAGGCGCGTCTTTTTGGTGAGCTGATCGAGCGGCCGGTACAGGCGTAACAGCGTCGTTGAGGGCATTTGCCTACGCGTTTATGCTCCTCGAGAGGTACCGTTGTTGCTTCAGGCTCGTGGCGTGGACGCCCTCGAGTTTTGCGACTATTCCCGGTATCCTTATGCCTATCGAAGATCGAGGCACAAAGCTGACGAATCCACTGGCTTTCAGAAGAGGCTCTTGGGTAGAGAATACGGCCTGGATATTCTCTCTGCAAAAGAAAGGTATTCGCAACAACCGTGCCGAGCAGGAAGCTATACATCAGCGCCTGCCACCCTCCCCGGCGCGCGCGGCGTTCCCACTCGCAGTTTGAACGCAGTTGATCGTGCGTATCAACGCCTCCCTTCTGCGTATTGTATTGGGCAGCAAATTGGGGGTGTGGAAGCTCTTTTTCGTATTCAAAATCGTCGTTATTCCTGCCGGTTGATGATCCTGGGATGAGTCGGAAGGGTTCTCTTGCAGTCTTTGCGCAGGTAGCAGACTTCTTTGGTAAGCGTCGTCGCATAGGCGTTTCGCGCTCTCGACCACTATAAAGGGTACTCTGGAATAGCGTAAATGCGAGATCCTTCCATAGAAACTGCTGTACCTGACCGTCAGCTATTGTAGCGATCAAGAGCGTACCCCAGGGGACTTTATCGCCCCTATCAGCAGTACGTTCGCGTAGGAGGTATTGAGCAACGCCTGCGTTCGATCGGCAGGTACCTGTTGCAGCAAATCCCTCAGAACGTAGTTGTTGTAGGAGAGCAGGGCTTGTGAAGAGGTTATCGAGAATAACGTGATATCGGGGGCGCTGTTGGTTGCGAGGTAGGCGCCGCAGGAGGTCCGGAACAACTTGCTGGGTCTTATTCAATCCACTCAAGGGGGGATAGAGTAGGATGGGTCCTTTGCCGCGCTGGTGGTAGCAAAACGCCAGAAGGAAGCCTTCGTCGGCGAGGCCCCAGATCTTGTATCCTGTAGGCGTTGGTTTTGAGGGTATTGTCGTAATATCGCGGGATCTGCCTGTATATCGCACCATTCCCTCGTCGATAGTAACAGTCCAAGAGGGATACCAATAGGCAAGAGACGTTATCTGTATATGCGTTGACCAGGCCTCGAGGCGCGAGAAAACAGCTCTATCAGAGGTCTTATCGAGCGTATCTGGGTCCCAGATACGGAAGCGACGAAACAGGTCCTCAAAGCGCTCAAGGGATACCCACTGCGTAAAGGGGTGGATTGAGGAGTGTTCTGCTGTTGCCCAATAGTCGCGAATCCGTGGCTCAACTGTCACTCGCATAAAGAGAAGAATACCTAAGAATAGGTATAGTTCTGGTACTGTTGTAGGGTCCCAATCTCTTTGGCGTTGTGAATAGCCTGCAGGCGTATCGCTATTGACGTACTTCACCCACTGCGATACTAGGGTAGGGGGCACGAACGCCTCGAAGAGCTCTAGAGGGGTAGGCGGCAGAGCCTTCGGGAAGTCACGCCAAAAGCGAGGAACGAAGAGGGGTCTGAATTCAGCATCTGATGGAGGTACTGGTGAGGCCTCTGGGCGCCTTGTACCTGTATCGCCGAGCTCAGCGATACTTGACTCCATTGAGAGGTCAAAAAACGGTTGATATCGTGATATTGGTGGTGGTGGTGGAGGCTCTTGAATTCGGTGACGTAAGTGTAGGTAATTAGGAGGGTTTTGGTATCTGCGCGGGGAGGCAACGTACCTGGGGAGATTATGAACCTAACCGGATTAGGAAGGCGGTATGGCCTTGAAGTACTGAGGCCAAATTCCTGCGTTAAAGGGATGAGAAGCCCAGCATTGCTCGACAAGCTGACTATCACTCGGCACGTCTCCAGTGGATAACGTCCCTACCTGATGTAACCTTCTGTTGTCGGCACACCATACCATCGGGAAGGCCGACAAGGGCAAGTCTCATACCGTCCCGCCTCTGCGCTTATATACGAGCCCTCACACGGGCCGCCCTGCTCCTGACTGACACTGCCTTCCAGTCCTACGATCCCACGACCAGCCGCTTCTTCGACTCACACTTGCGATTCAGGTCCAATCCCCAACTTTTCTCCACAGTCATGGGTGCCGTTCGGAAAGTCTTCGACTTTCTCGCCCCCCAAGCGAAAAAGGGTGATGATGGTCGCGATGTCTTCGGGTCGCGCCTGACCTTCATTCTTTGCGCCATGGGCGGCGCTGTCGGTCTCGGTAACCTCCTCCGCTTCCCATCCATCGTGTACAACAACTACGGCGCTCAGTTCTTCATTCCTTACTTCATCGCTCTCGTCTTCATCGCCTTGCCTGTCCTCGTCCTGGAGATCGCCATTGGTACCGTCTATCGCTCAGGATGCGTCGTCGCTTGGTCCCACATCCACAAACGCACCCGTGGCGTCGGCTTGGCTGTAGTCTTCAACGGATACGCAGTTGTCACCTACTACGTGCCCCTCCTTGCCTGGGTCATGAAGTACTTCAGACTTTCTTTCCAAAACCCTCTACCCTGGAGTGGCAAAGACACTTCGGAATATTTCGCCAATGAGGTCGTGCATTTCGTCGGCCCAGAAGGCGGGTCGTACAACCCTGACGGTTCCGTTGCCGAGTACATGACCTGGCCCGGCACCGCTCTCGTCGGCGAAACTGCAGGCTGGGCCATCTTCACCTGGTTCGTGACCTGGCTCTGCCTGTTCAGGGGCGTCGGTCTGACGGGCCGTGTTATCTACATCACCATGGCTCTTCCTTTGGTTCTAATCATTGTGCTGGTCGGTCGCTCCGCCTCGCTCCCGAATGCCGGCGATGGCATCAAGCTGTACTTCGGCACGTGGCGCTCGGAGGCACTCGCCGCCCCCGGCATCTGGCAAGATGCCTTTGGCCAGATCTTCTTCTCCATTGGTGTTGGCTTCGGTTACTTCACATCTTGGGCCTCGTACTGCTCGCAGCACTCCAATGCCGTGCAAGACGCCCTCATCATCGCCCTGAGCAACTCTGCCGTCGAAATCATCGGCGCCTTCGCAGTCTTCGGCGTCGTCGGCTTCTTGGGCATGCATCCTGAGGAGAGCGGAAGGCTAAGCACCTTCGTCGCTGGCTTCTACACCTATCCCGAGGCGCTCGCCCAGATGCCCGCCTCGAACTTCTTCTCCGTCCTCTTCTTCTTTACTCTCTTCCTGCTTGGTCTCACCTCGGCCTTCTCCCTCCTCGAGACCATGACGACCCTTGTTCTCGACACTACGTGGGGGGGGCGCTTTCCCCGTTGGGCGATCTCTACTGTTGTTGCCATTACTTCTGCTCTGATTTCCCTCATATACTGTACCGAGTTCGGCCTGCAGGCTCTCGATGCCGTCGATACCTACGTCAACAATGTCGCACTGTTTTTCGTTGTCTGGTGCGAGGCATTCGCTGCCACAACTCTATATCGGTATAGAGATCCCATCAGCCAGGTTGGCTGGATCGGTTTCTTGGTCTTCAATATGGGCTTTATTACGTCCCAGGCACTGGGAATTGGCCTTGCCTACGCCACCTCACCAGGGGCTGGCGCTGGCATTGGCTTCGGCATTTTCATCATCACCGTTGTTGCCAGCGCATTCCTATCCAAGACACCTCGGGTCCCAGCTCCTGGCTTCTGGGGCACGAACACCTTCCTGAACCGTATCTGGTGGTGCGCTCTTTACTCGGTAAGAACACGACTCACCGGTACACTCATTCATGTTGAAACAAATTGCTGACCACTCTTGGGCAGGGTTACCAACTCACCCGCGACCTGAATGTTGTCATCGGAGTCGGGAAGAACTGGAACATCCCCGTCGTTTGGGCCCCTTGTCTCAAGTATATTTCGGGTCCCATCCTCGCTATTGTTTTGTCCTTTGCCTACGCCAGCTTCCCCGCCTCCATGGCCGACCCTATCTGGGTTTATGGTTTCAGCATGATGCACCTCGTCTACCCCATCATCATTATTGGGCTTATCTTCCCTGGCTGGTACAACTTCATCGTTCGCGTTGAGAAGCGAGAGGAGGGAAACCACCTGATCGCGCCCATGGAAATCTTCGATCAGTCGGCTAACATGATCTGCAGCTTTTTCCTCTTGATGCTTGCGGTCACGGGAACGGTCGACATGGGGCTACATGGCCGGGCGCGTCGAGTCGGGTCGAGGCCATGCAAGGGGAAGCCTGGTGGTGGTGACCTATTCTAGGGTCTCGTGTGTTCAGCCGTATTTGCATATGGTGTAACCCTGCCGGGTGCAGAACGCTGAGGAGTGTGGGCTTTGGGGCGGCGTTGGGGGAGCGGTCGAGCCCTGGAGCTGGCCTGGGAGCTGGGTGCACGATTGATGGTTGCGGGCGTGATTCCTCGGCCTCCCTGATTAGTAGTAATGTAACAGACGCCCACCCACACTTTTCGCTGCTGAAGACATGTCGGATGTAGATCTGGTAGAATAAGGAAGGACTACTCGAAAAGACTACCTAAGTATCCTACTTCAACAGGACTTGGATGTGATCCTCAAGCTTCATGGGGACAAAGTCCGGCAGGCGCTGGTTCCACTCGTCCGTCACGTTGATAGCGCCATACGCAATCCCACTGAGCAGTCCAATCCAGAGCTTGGTGTGGAACGCCTGTCGATGAGCTTCCGGAATGCTTGCATGGACCACCTCCGGCATCTCAACCTTCAGCTCCCCGGACGCAAGGTCTGTCTCCCGAACCAGCTCCAAGCTGATTTCCCTGCCTGTTGAACAAACGATTAGCCCTGGTCCAAGTTTTGATGACATGTGTCAATCAACATACCTAATACTTTGGTGGCAACCTCCTGCAGCTGCCTCGTAGTGTATCGATTCCCAGTGAAGCCTCCGATTTCGGGCCAAGGCCTCTGATCCTCGATTGCCAACCGCACAAGTCGTGCAATATCTTTGACCGATGTCAAGACAAAAGGCGCATCCTCAGAGCCTTTAACGGCGACGATGCGGGACTTGCTCAGCTGGAAAGGTATCCACATGGTGGGCATGTGTCGCGTAGTCGGTACTGGATGAGTGATGTACTCGAGAATGTAGCCGGGCTGAAAGAGGCAGTACTCGAGCACCTTGAACGATGTTAACATTGTAAGAAGCTCTGATCGGGTGCATGCGAAACAGCGTACCTTTTTGTCCTTGTTCATCGCCTGGAGATGTTTGTAGACCTCGGTTTTGCCCTGATACCAGGGCAAACGATCAATGACCCCCTGAACTCCCTGTCCACTGCGGTTCCGTCAGTATGGAGAATCCTTTGAGAGAAGTCTGGTTTCGGTGGAATAATACGCACGTTGCCCATTCGCTCGGCGCGTAGCGTTTGACGCCAGCTTCAACGGCCGCATCGGCCAGGGTCTTGCCCAGAGCCCCATCCGAATCCGTTGGATCCGCGATGAAGTTGAGGACGACATCGATATCTTGGAAGAGTGACACCATACGAGACCGATCCTGAAAGTCAGGGACCTGCACCCATGTCAAGGTGTCTCTCTGGATAAACTGGCTCGGATCCTGCCCATCAGTCAGCTCTAGTGCTCCAGTGCCACGGGTACTCAAGTACCCGGGCTGGCTACATATACACTACCTTGCGACAGATTGCGAGAACGTCGTGCTTCTTGTCCCGCACAAGCTCTTCAATGACTTCAAGGGCAAGGCCTGATTGTTTGGTGTATCAGCAGGTGTCGGAGTGGAATGAGAGAGCCTCAATAATGGCATCTTACCGGAGTTGCCACCCACTACTGCGATCTGGACCATGGCGGCTGGAGTTACTATGAAAGGATGAGAATCGTGTGTGAATAGTTGGAGACTGCTTCTGGTGGCGATGATGGTGAGATGGCTGTGTTTGAGGTCGCCGGTCAGTGGTCTTCTTAATAGGGTCACCGCTACTATTTATCAATCAGGCCACGACTCAGCTCTCATAGGCTAATCAGTAACATCACGCTATCAAATATAGAAATACAGTGCACCTTATAAATCAGCACTGATGATAGCAGACCGCCGCACCGCGTTGGCGGCAGGCAGCAGGAGCGGAAAGACGAGGAACAAACATTCCATGGTTATTATCTAGGTACATGGTAGAGTCAACAGGCGAATCCGCTTCCATCGCCAGTCACCAAGCCGAACCACGAAGCAAATAATCCGTCAACAACATGCGAGTCCCAGATGGGACCCATCCCTGGGCAGCAGACATAACAATCCGCCAGAAGATCCAGGAGCTTATCAATCAAATATACCTGCTCACCATGCCTTTCATCACTTTTGACATAGTAGCCATGATCCTTTTCGAAGCGCTCAATCACGGGTGCCGCCATGGTTGCGAACAGTGCGTTCCCGACAGCAGCGCGGAGCCGTTGCTCGATCCCCAAGGGCGTCAGCCAGCGAAGATCCACCACGCCAGAAGGGCTACGCACGTCAAGATGCACAGGTCCTGCTGCGTAAAATCCACTGGCCTGAACGGCGGCGTGTTCATGGCCCTTCCGTCGGTAATGGTTGAGCCGTTCCCCGATGAGTGGAATCCACTGTCTCGAGCTACCAGACTCGGATATGAGCCCGGAAAGCACCATGGTCGGCCCTTCAGAAGTCCGTAAGTCAGAGTTGGTAAAGGAGTTGTGCCGCTGTCGCTCAGATTGTTGTCGATATGCCACCAACTTGGATTGCGCTCGGAGGAGAGCCTCCTGCTTGCCGATTATATGCCAGAAGATACAGCCGGAGAAGGTAAAAGCCGCCGCCCCCATGTACTGCATGATAAGCTCGAGTCCATTTGTGGCAGTCAAGCACCGGAAGGGGTCCGGGTGAAGGAGCAAATGAGCCCCGGGTGGTCCGCCGAGCTGAATAGGTGGGTGTTGAGATTTCCACAGGTCGATGACAGGAGGACTGCTGAAAGTTTGCGCACTCGAAAAGCCCTGACTTGATAATGGGGCGTTGGCTGATGGACTCCGGTGTTGGGCGTGCTCAAGCTGCCATGCTATAGCCTGTGTTGAGGCCGGGGGTAGTGAGCTGGGCGAACCCTGCAGCGGTCCAGGAGATGTGCCCCCAAGTATCGCTGACGACTCTGTCCCTGAACCCGCGACACAAACTGCATCATGGATTTTCGACTGAAGCACCGGGTCCGTGGCAGCGTGGCTGTATGCAAGAATGTCGGCAATTGCATTTTTGAGCGCCTGGTTCTCGCTCCTCACGTCCTCGTAAGCTTGAATCTGTCGTCGTCGAAAGGCACTCTGGGCAAGTCGCCCGCGCTCCCGTCGGCGCTTCAAGCTGTCAGCGGATCCCAGTCTCCATGTCCATATCACCGGCCGTGCCAGCGACCACTTTACTAAGCGGGCCATACCTTGAGTTCGTCCTGAGCACTGTCCATTGTCCGAGAGATAGAGGATAGCATCCAGCCATTGCTCGGCAGTCAGAGTTGCGGCATGATGGAAGAAGGGGGGCTGGGGCTGACCCATTTATACCATCAGTAATATCAGTAACATTAGTGGCATTAGTAAATCAGACTATCAGTCATATCAGTAACACCAGGGGCTGCCTAGCCAGTTGGGGTTCGTCTCCCTGACCACAGCTAGACCGGTGTCAGTGCCGGACTTTCCAGACTTTGCTACTTTCGGTCCGTCGTATCTAACTGGCCAAGGGCCAAACAAGCCCTACCCCCGCTGTACCATTTTACATGACTCTTTCACACGGTCCTCGTCGGCCAGGTCGATTCGCCAACGTCCATTACTCCGACACCGTCGGCGAAAATCATGTCGAGTTCAAAAGCTCCCTCTCTGCCACAAGTGCTGTGCCCCATGACACCATTCAGTGGCTCATCGCATCAAACACAATACAATCCGACCATGCCGCTCAATCATGTTTCGATTCCAGTTGGGAGGCATTACACCCGGATGCGCGACTTCTACACGTCGGTCCTGAAACCGCTCGGATATTCTCTATACATGGAGAAACTCGATACACCGAATTCCCGGCCATTGTGTGGTTTTCAAGCTGGTGCCGGACCCGACTTTTGGCTCGGCCTTGGAGAAACCAAGGCCAGCATCGACGCAATCCGGACTTTCGACGGCGACAACGAGTCGACAGTGTCGCCAGTCCATCTGGCATTCGATGCTGCAAGCCAACAGCAGGTTGATCATTTCTATGAGAATGCCATGTAAGCATTTTCCTCCCCGCTCGACCTCAGAGACTCTTTGAGCTGACGAGAGCAACCCAAGAAAATCGGGTGCTAGGGACAACGGGAAGCCTGGGTTGCGGCCATATGGCAAAACCTACTACGCAGCATTTGTGATTGATCCTTTGGGTAACAACATTGAGGTTGTACATCTTCCAAGAGTATAGTCCATGTTCACAAGGTTTAGCTTAGACATTCGGGATGTGGCTTCCAGATTTATCAAACTTACTCATATATAACGTTAAGCGCAGCCATGTTTGTGAAGTTAAACACATATCCTAGGGAGGACATGAAGCTATGCTCATTGCTTGTTAACAGCTATGCTTGGCCGATTATGTCACTGTCATGGGTGCGGAGACTCCAAAAGGCACCAGTATTCCGCAAGCAACTGATGGTTATTCGTATCAATGTCGATGCGTGGTCTTTCATATCCAATAACTTTCATGGATCACACCAGTAATTCTCCAACGTCCGGCTGTCATATGGTACATTTCATAGAACTTGGATCCATTCAATGAACGTGCCCATATGAAAGCAATCAAAGTAAGCTGGTTGGCTCTATTTCCAGGCCTATGTATCTCATTCGTGGAGGTCTGGGTTCAATACGCAGAACCGCTCCTTATACAAGCTCCTACTCAGTCTTCCACGCTGCGTTGACAACCTCCTTGACGGTCCTGGCCTTGGTGTGGGGGAAAACATCATGCAAAGACTTGGATGGGTTGAAGTCGAAATCCCCATTGTCGAAGAACACACCAAATGCAGCGAACAGGCTCTGCAACATCGTCTTGGGGAAGTAGGGATACATAGCGGGGTGCGATGGCAACTCTGTGACTTCGCCCTTGTTGAGTTTGTCGAGTGAATCGTGGAAGATTTCAAACTTGACTCCCTTGGCCTCCTCGGCAATAGCGACGAACTCGTTCATGGTGATCTTATCACCGATGATGAAGACATCCTTCTCCCACTCAGAAGCAGGCTGATTGACGTATTCAGCGACAAACTTTGCGACGTCCCAGGTGTGCGTGAAGACCACGGGCGTGTCTCCGGAGCCAGGGATGGCGGCGATGTTGTTTTGAATGTCGATGAAAGTAGTGACGGGATCCATGTAAGACTTCACCTTGGGCATACAGAAGTAATCAAGGAAATAGCCGGGGTGGACGCTTGAGAACACCAGTGAAGTCTTCTCGAGCGCCGCCACCGCCTCGGCCTTGTGAGCCGCGGGACCGAAACGGGTGCCCATGCTAGGTTCTTCCTTAATACCACTGCAGACACATTTCATTGGCCGGTACTCACCTCTTGGTGTATGGGATGCCCCAGGAGCTGGTGATGAATCGAATCTTGCCGGAAGCCCGATCCGCAGCCTCGATCAAAGCCAACTCGGCATCGTTGGTTTGGACCGAGAAGACGGTAGAGATAAGGACATCCACCTTGTGTATGTTCAGGGCTTCTGTGATGTTGGCAACGTTCCCGTAGTCAACAGCTACTATCTTCGAGCCAATCTCCTTCTCCTTGAGCTCAGAAGACTGGCGTGGACATAGAGTCAGCCGGCTTGTCAAGAATGGCTTGCTGAAGCTGAAAAGTTACCTCTCGAGCCAGGACCAGAACGGTGGACTGCTTGGTTGCATTGAGGGCATCAACGATGGCACGACCCAGCTTGCCAGTTCCTCCAGCAACAGCAACGACAGGCATGATGATGAATAAGTATCAAGAGACAGAATTTGGAGGTGTGTGTGGTTCAATGCTTCAGCTACATCTCGGTCACGTTCTTTCATGGGCTCATGTAGACACAAGAGCAACAGCTATTCATGTTGATGATGATCATCACCATTGGATCTTAATTCTCCGGATGCCCTATTGATTATACATCATCACATGCCAGTCTTTGTAATACTCCGGCGGCTCATGACTCGACTGACTGGAACGGATTACCAACACAGCCTACACCGTTCAAGCTACTCACCCTGTGCGAGCCGACTCCTCCAAAGTGCGGATCAAGGTGCTCCGACGTCTCATGCCCCCTCCCCACTTGTAGAAGGCCAGTGGAATCGGCAGCAACGCCGCCTCAATCACCCCCAGCGTAATGCCCGCCCCTCGCGGCGTCAGCGCCGCATACATGGACTTGCCCACCAACACCAGCACCGCTCCAAAGATGGACCGGAATACCAAGTTTCCCGCCGACGCCGAAGTCGCATACAACCCGAACACGCTGGCGATGTAACTGGTGCCGTAAATGAACACCAAACCAAAGCCGTACCCGAATGGAATCCCCGAAGCGACGCTCCAATACACCGGAATATCCACCGGCAGCGCCGTGTACGCAAACATGAACTGCGCCAGAGGCTCCATCACCGCGCCGATGCAGATGATGAGTACCGTCGCTTCGGGTTCGGGCCGCCCTGTCTTCGGGTTACGTGGGTGCAAGTTGACAAGTGGCGCAGTAGCGGTTCGGTGACGAGAACCAGACTGATGCCGACAAAGACACCGACGTACGCGAGCCCGGAGATGGCTACAGAGAACCCACGCCCGTCTTGGTAGATGATTGGGAACGCGACGTAGGCCAGCTGCACCACGGCGTAGATGACCGAGATGTACACGTTCCACAGGAAGAGGACGGGCTCGGTGAAGGAGAGGACGAATGGGCGCGAGATGGCCGTTCGCACCCTCCGTAGGAGGCCGACTTTGGTGTCGAAATCGGACCAGTATCGGGTGTCGTCTCGGGACATGCGTCGTGTTACTGCCAGTTTGCGAAGGAGGGCTGGTCGGTATGTCTCGGGGACCGTCATGATGAAGATGGCGCCTACGGCTGTCGAGATGAGGGAGAGCCAGTTAAGCCATCGCCATCCCCAGGCCTCGACCACGAAGCCGCCCTGTCGCCGCCGGTTAGACAACATCCACAGAGGAGGTATGTCTCACTCACCAGCATCGGCCCTAACACAGGCCCGTTGAGCGGCCCAAAAGAGATGACCGACAGCGCCAGGGGCAAGTATTTCGGTGCCGTGATATCAGCAATTGAGCCGCCCGTGTTGGACAGCATCACGCTGCCAGCCACCGCACTAGTATCTGGTCAGCCAGACTCGCCACAAGAAGAAATGGAGGGAACTCACCCCAGAAACCTCGCGATCAGAATCGTCGTGATATCAGTCGCCAGCGCCGCCACCGGAATCAGCCCCAGAAACGCAGTCAACCCCCCAACATACATCGGCCTTCTCCCAAACGTTTCGCTCAGCGGCGCCATAAACAGCGCCCCCAGCGCCAACCCGACCAAATACAACGAGATACCCAACAGCGGCACCGACGAATCCGTTAACGTAGATGCATAGCGAGTGGGCCAGCATAGCGAGTGGGCCACTTTCACCAATTCTACAGAGCTCAACTTCCACCTTCGCACTCATTTTAAAAAAAGTTAATTAAAACTAGTCGCTATCCTCTAATTCAGACCCAAGAGTAACTAGCTGATAAGTTCTCGCGTTATAACTAGTCTTCCCGTAGACGCTATAGCTTCGTTTCTTCGGCGTAGGCATTATCGACGGAGCCGGATTTTATCGCATTTCCTCCCTTATCTAACTATCTACCTCCCTCTAGGCAATCTAGTCCTATCCGTCGCCTAGAGTAAGACTCCCTCCTTTCCGTAATTATATTTTTTTAGCCCTCCGACGCTAGCTAAGGGTCGTATTCTCCTCTCGAAGGATCGCGACCTCTAACTTTAAAAGGGCGTTTTAGTATATTATACCCTACGTACCTTTTACTAGAAAGTTAATAGCTTTAAGAATTAACGTTAATGAACTTCCCTTATAATAGTTAATCCGACCTTTAATAAAGTCGGACTATAAATCTATTTATATAGCGGTTATAGGCGTTTAGGAAGTCTAGAGTTTAGGTAGCCTATAAAGCGACCCTAGAGGCGTTAGCGTCTTTAATTTTATATCTAGCTTCGAAAGAACTACTTCCGGGCTATATAATATAAGCCTAGCCCCCCGAAAACCGCTTAGGATATTTTTTTCTATTATTATATCTCGGAATATAGCGGAAAACGCTAATAGGAAGTCCTCCTTTATAATATAGCTTATATTAGCTTTTATTTTAATCTCGATTTATTAACTATACGCTTTCTTTAATAGTCCGAAATAGTTAATATCGAGAGGCTAGAGTAAGTACGACGAATAAGGGGGTATATAGAGCGTAATAATATTATTTTCCTTATAGTAGAGCTCGAATTCGATAGAGTAGTAACTTTCGTAGCTATCTAGGACGAGGATATAATAATTACCCGATTTTCTACTTGTATGTGATTCCTTGTGGGATTGCCGCCTGTTTTGGCAGGCAGGCACTGCCATTCTGGGAAGGGTTTCCGTGGCATGGAAGGTACTCATACTGAGTCAGCCGAACGGTTGCTTTCCCGAAACGGGCTTCAATCTCACCGCCTACTCAATTGATTTCTGGCCTTCCGTCCAAATTCAGGTCCCTGAACTTGACTTTTCTCCACCGCTTGCCTATATGGGCCAGGTCCTTCAACTCGGCCCTGAGCTACAGTTCATCATCCGTTTTGGAACAAACGGTCAGATGTCTGCTCAGCCTCCGTCTTTCATCTCCCCTTGTTCACGTCTAATCGCCTCTGGTGCATTCGTTGAAGCCTTATTCCAATTTTGGTGCTCACTGTGTCTTGGTCCGTGATTAAGGTCCTTTAATCTCCCTTCCCGCTCGTGCTTCATTGCCGGTGCTCCCTGATCATATTGGTGTTTAGTATCTGCTGGCTGCTTCCTCACTATTCTGCTTCTTATCTTCTTCATGCTGTCCTTTACATTAGCGCCCATTGTTTTCAATCTTGAACCCATTGGAACTATCCTATGCCTCCAGTCTCCAAAGTGCCACGACGGGCTATGCAGCGACGAAATGTTCGTCGCAACAAAGTCTCCACTGGAAGGACAGAACCGACTACTCAGGCCCCCGACGCTCTATCAAGCCCCGCGGAAGCACCGGGTCTTAATCGCGACGAAAATGAGACAGACAGCCAAGATTCCGAATTCGACGGCGGAGCTGATTTCGATGGAGATTATGATGGCGATTACGGCCTTCAGCCAAGGAACTCACGCAGAAGGGCATGGTCGAGGCCTGTGAAGTCAACTCGGTCTGCTCCCGTGGGGCACCAGGTATCGAACTTGGACGTTGATTCAAGCACAGAGTCTGATTCTGATGCCGAGAGCTTTGCTGAGTCGGGTTACTTCTCTGGCGAGGGAGATCCGGACGATGTTGCTGGGTTTTACGGCAGCCTCATCGCTCAATATGCAGAGGAGGGTCCGATCATGGCCAACCATGGCGCAAATACCAAAAGAATGACCCGTCCGGAGGAGAGACGTTGGATCGAGTATGTTATTGGTCCCCGTGTCTTTGATCAATTGCTCAAATTCTGTCAGGTTCTGCCGAGCTGCCAAGTTGGAACAGAAAGAGTCCATGGAGGCATGCAATGCCTCTATTTTTAAAGCCTACCTGTTCTGGAGAACGAGAAACTCTAGAATCAAGAAAGAGTCGTCGATCATGACGTATTGGAATGTTCTCAGCATGGTATATGCCGAGAGGACCAAACGCTACATGGATGGCGGTGTTCTTTACGACATTGGCAATGTGATTCCTCCTACCTGCTTCCTGACTGCTTCAAGATACTAACACGAGCGCTAGTGGATCCACACATCCCTCACACCTGAATTTGATTTGGATACATCCAAGAAAGAAAAGTCCGGCCTCTTCGTCGAAGACTTGGACCTGATCCTCCACTATCACTTTGTCCGCGACGAAGAACTCTATACACACGAAAGATTGCGTGTTCAACTCGCACTGATCCTCATAATCGCTGGCGCCACCGCCACAAGGCCAGATGCGCTGATTGGTAAAGTGCTGTACAAGCACATCGAGTTCCAGCTCTTTCCTCCCGCTGCCGAAGGGCAGCGTCCACGCCTTGGACTGATGTGGAACTTGGAACACGTCAAAAGATCTGCCGGGGCACCAGAGAAAAAAGTGTTTGGCTTTCACGAAGAAGACACACTCCTGCATGATCCAGTACTTCATACATTAGCATTGGCGTTTGCCGATGACGCGTTTCTGAATGGGTTCTCTGGGCCCGAACAGATTTACGATCTAGCCGTTCCGCTGCAGTCGGACCGGCTGCGGCTTTTGTGGAAGAAAGATTGGGCCGAGCGTCCAATATTCCGCACCACGGAAGGTCTTCATATGGCTATTGACAAAGCCCTCACGTACTGCAAAACTCGCGGGCATTTGATACGACTCGGTCGAGCACTGGGGTATGCGAAGAAGCTTGAGTTTTACGACCTTCGTCGTGGCTCTGGAAAGAAGTTGAATGGTATGACCACGCCGCAGAGTAGTGGGAATCCTACTGACAGCATGCAGAGGCGCTCACTCCAGAGGAGCGGAATAAGTCCATGGGGCACCGGCTGGGGGACTCGTCCACTTACGTACGATATTACATGGGTGACTTCATTGGTTCCGATAACCAGTCCATTGTGTTTGGAAGCGACCTACAAACGGACTTGATTCACCTCATGAGCCGTTTACAGCGCCATGGCGATGCCCCGACAAGACTGACTGACGATCAGAAACTGGAAATTCAAGATGACCCCAAACTAGCGAGGTACCTCCAGAAACGGGGAAGAGCTATGGAAAATTTCAAATTGGAAGGCTATCGTTCGTACGCAGCTGCAAAAGACACTGCCGCCGGAAGAAAGTACAGCATCTATCGAAAAAAGGCCGAAAGCCTGAGGAAAACATTGACAGCCCGCCGCCTAGACCGTGCGATTAGGGAGTTCCATGATACCATTCATGCCAAGGAGGTTGACCGACAGATTCAGGGAACGAAGCCGGATGCGGAGCTGTTGGCACTCTCGGAGACCGAATACGAGCTTCGGGAAAGAGCCGAAGTAGCGCGCCTATTCTCCCAAGCCGCAGATGTGTCGAACAGAGAAGAGCTCCATCAACTACGACTCAAACTCATTGTGGCACTCTCTGATCTTGGCAAACGGCGTGAGAGCCCGTGTCGTCGCCAAGCACGACAAAGTGCATCTGGGACTACTTCAAGGTCGGCAAAGATCTCCGTTGATGATCGTTCCAAACCTGTTTTGCGAACTTCGTCGAAGTCAACAATCAGTATCTCCAAAGTCCCAAAACATTCGACAAGATTCAAACCTCTGGACCAGCAGCAGGATCTGCACGTTTGTCCCTTTTGCAAATGGGAGGATGCAGAAGTTGGGACAAACCAACGGGAAAAGACATGGCGCATCGACAGTTTGGGAAGGCACATCCGCTGTATGCATCTTGAAAAGCTGAGTATACCTTTCATGTGTCCGTATAGTGGATGCCAGTCGGTGCTAGGGACCGCGGAACACTTCACAAGTCATACCGCAAGGGAGCACAGGGTCTTTCTGCCATCATCAGTTGTTCTAGGGTAGCCTCGACGAAGGAGAACTATCTAGGGCTTGTTCAAGTCTATGAGATGTTGTCGATAAGATCCGAGGCGTGCGTCATGTCCCACTCGGGCTGGCCGGCTTGAAAGTATTCAATCAAAACCAATCGCGACATTCTCTATGAAATATGTTGCAATCGAATTAATTACTGACATGTCTGCTCACAACATATGAAGTTTGTGAACAAAGTAGGGATTCCACTGTCGCCGGTTTAAACGTTCAAAGTGCCCCGAAGCCCTCCATCGGAGCCACGATCGAGAAGCTCCAGCCCATTCGAAAAGACTACGGGCCTCTTGATCCACCACGCCCTGACAGCTTGGAAATGTCGACTTGAAAAAGTCCATATCTCCGTGCAACCATCATGTAGGGCAAAGACTGCGGAGGTAATCTAGTCGCGTGTCAGCGAGGCTTGCGCCATTGTGTGCGAGCCTTACAGATGGTATCGCAAGCTTGAGAATAGGATGACTAGCCGAAGTATTCGTTTCATTCCAAACTAGGGCACATGCCAACACCAAAGCCCCCGTCGATAGTGCCTGGATTGAAAAGTGTCCTGCCAACTTGTAAATCCCTGGGGTATTACGCAAGGTGTTGCCGCCCGGTCTCCCCTCTGTGCCCCTGGCTTCCCAGATGAGAAGTAGCCATTGCGTGGCCATGTAGAAACGAAATATGCCGGCTCCGGTGACAAATATCGTGCGGCCAGTCGTTTGATTCTCTATCAGCAGAATGCCTAGCAGCGATATAGAGGAGCAAGGGACCAAAACGCAGGCTAGGACGAGCGGATGGAACGCCCGCCGAGTTCGATACCAAGAACCGCCCATCCAAAAACACTACAGCTGTTAGCTGCACGGTATTTAGAGATGTGAAGGACTCTTACCTGTCCTGTCATGCTGAGAACTACCAGCGACCCAGATACAATTAGCGGTCGAGACCCGTGTCCGACTTGTGAAGCTACTCCGAGCGCGAGAGCGACAGAGAAGACAGCAAAACCATGAATGAGGGCGAGAAGCACAAAAACGTGGTGATAGATCGTACTCAGAGGTTGCATTGGGCCTGGGACACTAGGGCCCTTCTTGTAAATTTGATAGAGGGAACAGAGTCGAAGTATGGAGGCACCAACATTGGTCCAACATAAGATATGGGAGGTTATGTGAATAAAGTCACTAGAAATCATCTTGAATAAGTTTTACGAGTTTTGATCATCCTCCCAATGCTTCTTTGATTTTTTGGGCTGCTGGTTTATATGTACAGAATGACTAGGAGTGCTACAGAACATTACGAAGCACTTCTAACAACCGCTCAGAGCTGGAAATTAGCTTGTTGCTAGACCTGTCGACACTCAGCTGAGCATGAACCAGAGACTACCTTGCCTGTATGTGAAAGATCCAATGCAGTTGATCGTCACCGCCACGTAACTCAGCAGCTTACATGGGTGCCAGCCGGCAAGGCAAACTTGAAGGAGATCCTTGCTCTGACTTGCCATGGTTCCCTTGAAAGAGATTTAGAAAGAGGTGGAACGAGGGGGTGAAGGACAGTAGAGCAACACTAGGGTGTCGAGATAGGGGGCGGTCTTGTCAACTTCGGGCAAGGGAGTGGTACTCCAACGGTCTGCATCGCATGACGGACGGCCGACTCGGTACTTAGGCTTTCCGTCTCATCCTAGGCCTTCTGCGCTGCTCCACACGCACCTAGAGTAATGGCTGAGAGGAAATGGGAGGGTCAGGAAACTCGCCAAGGCTGTACAGTAACTCCAGGCGCGGTGGCCGTTCCAGGCGCATTTTCAGGGGTCAGGGAGCCATTGCCGATACTTCCTCGTCTGAGTATGCCCAGCCTTGATGGACCAACAAGAGGATGAGGGAAATCCTTGACTGGATATATAAAGGCCTCCCTCTCCTTCTCTTCAGCCTCTTTCCTATCTCTTCCTCTTCATTCTCTCCTCTCCATCCTCTCTTCTCCATCCCCTTCTCTTCAGTCTCTCCTCTCCATCTCCTCTTCTTCATCCTCTCCTTCTTATCCTCCCCTCTTCATGCACTCTTCTCCATCCCCTTCTCTCCAGTCGCTCCTCTCCATCTCCTCTTCTTCATCCTATCTTTTTTACCCTCCACTCTTTATCCTCTCCTCTCCACCCCCTCCTCTTTATCCTCTTCTTTTCATCAACTCTTCTTCATCGCCTTCTCTTTATCCTACACTTTCGTTGTTGGTTAGCTGCGATACAACCTCTGTTGCCTTACCCTAATCGCTAGAGTTCGATCTGTCCCAACACGCGCAAGATTTATAACTTCTATTCGCATACTCCTTTTCAGGTGGGCGTCGAAGATTGCCGTGCGAAGGAATGGAGCCCCCAAAAGACGAATATGGCATCTTGCGCCAGGGATGCTTTGTCGATTCTCAGATTCTTCATCAGAGTCGCGACAGCCCATCAAATCACCAAGACCAACAAGGCATTTTTGACGACTGCTCCACCACCAGCTCAGCAGCTGATACGACATGCGCTATAGATGATCCTCGGTATCTTTCGGAGACTCAGGCTGCATGTGATGCCTTCCATGCCGCTGAGACGATGATGCTGCTAGCTGGTACTCCAGCAGAGGACAGACAGCGAGCTGAAGTATGCCCAGCACACCGTTCCAATGCCGGATGTCTTCAGCATACAACCAGAAAAACGAAAACTGACGCAGCGTCTTTGCAAAGCAATTCTGCCAAGAGTCAGCCTCAGTCTAGATACGATTGGCGTTACCAGGACCCTGTTAGCGATACCATCGAATCTCATCATGTCGTGCCTCACTATCGAACCAGAATTTCCGTACCAAGAATTGGGAAGGATGCAGTGCTCACCAAACGACGATACTATCCATACAGCCAAATGCTTGTGGAGGACCGCGAGCGATGCCTTCATGCGTGTTGGCGTTTCAACAAACAATCTGGGGAGGGGATCGTTCCGTTCAAACTGTTCAACCTATCCTCAGAGCTGTTTCGCAGCATTGTGCAGCCCCCCCAACGAGCGAGAAATTCCTTTCTCGACGGAAAGATAGGAAATAACGTCATTGTCGCACCTCCTTTCGTGTGCGAGTACGGATACAATATTTGCATCGGAGACAATGTGCACATCGGCCCAAACTGCACCATCAACGATGCGAGCCCCGTCATCATTGGCAACGGTTGTGTTCTCGGGCCGGGCGTCCTTATACTGACGGAGCTACCAACTGACTCCAGGAGTCGAGCAGTAAACCATAGCCTTCGAGTGGTCCAGGGCGTCACCATCGAGAAAGGATGCTGGATAGGAGGAGGGGTCGTTATTTGCGCTGGCGTGTGTATAGGAAAGGGCAGCACGATCCTGCCAGGTACTGTTATAACGAAAGTGGGTGGGAGCAATTCCTTCTGAAATAACATTTTGCTAATCATTGATTTACAGGAGGTTGATCCGGGCGACACAGTCACCGGGAATCCTGCCAGATCTTTAACGAGTTGAAAAAAGCACCGGGAGTTGGGATTTGTTTGGTTTCAGGGGGCTACGGGCTCCGGAC
The DNA here is from genome assembly GCF_000150675.1 of Verticillium dahliae VdLs.17. NCBI lineage: Eukaryota > Fungi > Ascomycota > Sordariomycetes > Glomerellales > Plectosphaerellaceae > Verticillium > Verticillium dahliae. Next base: position 421,663 of record NW_009276931.1, read on the forward strand.
ACCAGGCCTTTGTAAGTTCAGCATCAAAAGCCACTGTCGGTCGGTGTATAACTGATCCAAGACCATGAACAGCTACACGGGTCAAATCGGTAGATTCCAGTATTCAATGAGCCGAGCATGTCACCTCCGAAGAGGTACCCGATCCTGTCAGATTGATCAAACGCTTCTTTTTGCCCTTTTGCCGCTTGTGGGAGGTTCGTAGCGTTGCCTTGATCCCTTCATGTTTTCAGGCCTTTTTAGATGAGCTTTTACTCGACATCTTTGTTTTCAGTTATTGAAGACTTATCAAGTATATATAACTGCTGACGTCATAGTTATTGTGTTACACGATCGGTCCGCTGAACGTATGATGAAGATGCATCGTATATCTTTTGGCATTTTATCATCTGGTCAGCTCAGTATTATCAAAATAGCATAGAGTAGGTAGAACTATCTTGAGGAAATTTCACGGGTATCAGAATAGAGAAGGCCTTGGTGACTCATAGTGTTGTATGATGGCCCTTTATAGGCAATCTTGCGATATACAGCTTTGGGGAAAGTGAGTGAACCAGTATTTTGACACTATTTATTCACCAGTTTCCCTCGCTGCAACGAAATGGGAAGGTTGCGGAAGTTTTATAATCGTGTATCGTTGAACCATAACAAACTGTTCTGGTCGTAGTTGCGCCCAATACTGAACGGTTTGTTGAACCCTTCTTTTGAAGCTTTCACTTTCCACCACGTAATGGCCGGAATCCGCGGAATCACTCGGATACCGCAGTCAATAATGAATTCGTGGCCCTCGGAGACCTATTCACCGATTGTGCGTGGAGCAGCCTGAAGGTCCGAGCATCTCGTACGATACCAGCCTGATTCTGACAGCTCTGTCTTATGCGTTTGACTAGGTCTTGCAGGTATGCTGAGCCACTGGTTCCAATAGCTTCGAGACTGGTCACTGCTTCTTGATCACGATGACATTGTCGGTATATCTCAGCAGCGTGTGAGAACATGTTGTGAAGAAGGTTTGTTGCTTGACGGTCCCGCAGTGCCAACATTCCTGAAGCATCGTCACCCACGTCTCCGCAATTTCCCATCGCTACTTGAGTATAGTACTCTCCAAGAAACTCTGCGAAGAAAAGCCCCGACCAACTGGGATCTTGCTCAGCAAGTGCAATCGCCTCCTTCACGAAGGCTTGATCCACGAGCTTGCCGGCAGCAAGCTGAATGGTAGGACGAATGAACTCGCGGATCTCGGTCTCAGTGGCGGATGCCATGACGTATGGTTCAGACGTACGTTTCTCCTGAGACAAATAATGATGAGACTCTCTGCGCATATACACACAAATTATGGGTAGGTAGGTGGATAGGTTCTGATCCTGAATTAAAAGACTTCGACATGCCCTCTTATCTAGACTTTGAACCTTGAAACCTGTAATGCGGACTTTTCGTGATTGACTGGTTAGCTATACATGTGACTTGATCAACTTTGCAGTTCAAGGTGAGGTGAGGTCCGAATCATGCACCATAGAAAAGACAATTGTAGGGCCTTCTTGAACCCAATCAGGCGCACGACACCCGCACTTTCATCGCTCCGAGATGTGCACGTATTGAACTAAAACGTCCTTCTTTCTTGCCCCTGAACTAAAATGCAAAGAATTCCGTCGGGCGTGCGCACGATCCTCGGCCGCATCCCTTAAAGTTGGAATATCTGCGACCCTTTTGTCAGGTGGTTTTAGAGGGCTCTTTGAGGGTTTTGAAACCACAGAAGCGCGTACTGTATATAGGGGCTGTTGAGGGCTTTAATTGAGATCTTTTGACTCCTGCCTACAGTGACAGTAGACTGCGGATGTCGCCTGCGGAGGACCTTGTCACTCTGCTCATCCCCTCGCTTTAACGCACATACTGTACATGCGCCATGCTCACAGTCACTGTGCTCTCACTGCTGATGCTCGATCTTCCCACGTGGGCCACAGGTCGTTGCATCTGCACTGCTTATTTACCGCTAAGCCAGGCACAAGCAACATGCGAGACAACAGCGCCGTCCGAGTTGGCTAAGAGTCTAGAGCGGTCGTTATCTCTCACCAACATTCTGACCGAATCCTCAGTACTTTTTACGCCATTGGAACACTTTTATCTCAACTCTATCTCCTCCGTATCTAGCTCTCGCACAGTCGATCATCAAAATGTTACCGCTTCCCCAACTTCCCCCGCTTCACGCACAGCTTCATCCTCGGCCATCGACGCCACTCGTCCAGCCCACACTGTTCCAAGAGTAAGTTATCCTTTCCAATCTCTTTCGTCATGGAAAACATCGAATAGTTTTGCTCGCATGAAGAGTCGATGACCACCACCATCGCAGCTCCTATTTCAGGTCTTAGTATTCCGACGTCCCTCAACTGGTCTGCGGGTACTACCAGTAGATATGGAGACCAGACTTTGTTCCCGGATGTGGCACACGGCGGCTATGTGGAGGCGCTGTACCCCTTGCTGAAGGCCGAAGGCTCTATGAGAAGATAGCATACTGTCGCGCCAAATTTGAATTCATCTTCAGAAATTCTGGGCAATATTCAAATGGGGCAGTATTGTATGATGGCTGCCGGGTATATATGATGTCGCTCGGCAACCATGACCTAGCTGACGGATGGTTTGACACCCTGGTGATGTCTCGGAAAATCAGTGGGTATCTCTGACCTTGACGTCGAGAGCAACACTGGGGTCTGGCAGATAACTCGCACGCCGCGCGCGTGCGTCCACAGCATTTTATACCGTTCTTAAAGAACCAAACGTTTGTCGAACGCGTCTCCCACCTCGATTTACTGAAGAAGTTGTCTGGTGAGGATAGCCAGGGATCATTGCGCGTAGCACTTGTTGGTCTCGGCGGCGTCAGCAAGACGCAGGTGGCCTTGCAATTGGCCTACTGAGTGAAGGGTAACAAGCCAGGGTGGTCTGTCTTCTGGATCTCGGCACTCAGCACGGCCAGTTATGAACAGTCATGCAGAGACATTGCCCGTCTGTTGAAGCTTGATGAAGCGGAGGAAAAAGATACCAAAGAGCTGGTCCAGCATTATCTTGAGTCAGATGCGTCTGGCGACTGGCTGCTCATCATCGACAATGCCGACGATGAAGAAGAGATGGAGGGTGTGCAACAAAGCCGGAAGCAGGGCGAGAAGCATGGGATACGGCCGTTTCTTCCTCGAACCGAGCAGGGTCGTGTTCGATTCACAACTCGAACCCAACGCATTGCAACTCGTGTGGCCCAGCGTGTCGGAATGGTCGGCCCCGAGCTTCGTCTTGAAAGTCTCCATCACCTCTACCTCCAGCTTCTCGGCCTCTTCCTACCGACCCTGATTCCTGTACGTCGACGCCAGGTTGGCCATGCTGGTCAGCGTCGAGGGATGCTCGTCGCCCAGCACATACTTTCTCATTCGTGTCGCCTGTAAAAAAAGAATCTCGGGGTCCTTCCACTTGCCCTCAAAGTCCAGATGACCAGCAACACAGTGGAGCAAAGATGCCTTATTTTTTGCCCTGTCTGATGATGTGGGTACCTCCACTTTCAGCACTGCCATGGCATGTGGAAGATACTCAGTACAGACCGTCCGGTTCTCGTAATCACCGAATGGATAAGAACTTGAAACTGTCGATAGTGCTTCCCTCTCAAATTGCCTGATCCTGCCCTCTTTGTGTAGCCATTTCCGTGTGACCAAGTGTACCAGCCGGTGCATATCGAGACGCCCGTTCTTCTCTTCGCTTACTAGGCAGAATGACTTTAGGACGCCTAATGATTTTGTCAACTGCATCACGCTCTTAGGGCCCCCGTTTCGTTCCTGCTCGCTGTAGTGTGACAAGAACGCCATTGGGATGCCCTGACAGTCGAAGAAGCTCATGACCGAGAGAAGTTGGCCTGCCAGCTCATCCTGTCGATTGATCTGCTGGAAGGAGAGCATCCATGTTGCAGCTACCGCTCGAGGCGTCTCGGAGTCTCGCCCAACCGTCTCAAACTCCTGGCTCAGTAGATCGACGAGGCTATGATCGCTTTCATCCAGTAGCTTGAGATACTGGTCAATGGTGATAGACTTCTCCTGAATGAACGCGGCCGCCTGAACGAGCGCGAGTGGCAGTCCCTCGAGTCGCGTCGTGAGCGTAGATAATGCGGCACTGGCGAAGTCCACGTGTTCGAGCTTCGTATGGAGAAGGTCTCGAGATTCTTTGTCGTTCATGCGGCCTACTTCAATTGGCCGTTGCCCCATGGTCAACCTTGATTCCGCCTGCTTGTTCCTCACCAGACGTAGCCGTGGACGTGGAAGACGCTCGGTCATGATGCTCCGAACCTTGGTCGGTGGAGCAGAGTTATGATCACGTGACATTTTGCTTTACCCATGTGCCCCATATCTTGCTTGACTCCTTCTTTTGGTCCAAATATGCCATCACACCTCAACTCGAACACTACAAGACCTTCGGCGTTTGACTACGGTGGTACACCACGCATTGCTTTCGACGACACAGAGGAATCTCAATGGATCCCCAAAACATAGCCAACCTCCCCTCTCAGCCCACAGAAAATCGCGTCCTCAAAGCCAATCACAAAACCCCAGCAGCTAGATACAACATCAAGGTGCTACGCGCTCTACAGCACACATTGAAAGGCAGTCCGGAGGCTGATCTCGCCAGCCTTCTGCCGTCAACATATTCAAAGAAATTACAATCGTTCAAGGACTCAGGTGATGAGCCTCCCAAATATCAAACCAACTATTGCTGATGCAATCTGAACCAGCAGTTCATCCATCGACATCGGCGACCGGATCCTTTGACTCCAAACCTTCATTTCTAGATAACGATGTCCGCTCAAGAATCGATGCTGCCGACCAGTCGATGACCTTGGTCCAGCTGTCTTCGGAACTGAACGGCCTCCTTCAACCCCACAAGGATCTCTCAACAGGCCTTGTAAACCTGCTAGCCAACAGCGAGGTGCTCTACGAAAGCGCATGGGCAGCATCTATCATGGTGTTTCGGGTCAGCGAGAATCTTGTTGTCAAGGTTACTGTCGATGAGAGGTCAACACTCAACGAACACCGGTCACTAGCATATCTACAACAACATCAACATAGATTTCCTGCCCCGAGACCACACGGCGTGGTACGCCTTGGTCAATTCTGCCTGCTCTTTACGAGTTTCATTCCGGGCATCACGTTGGAGAAGGCATGGTCTCGATTCGACAACATGGAGAAGACCGCCATAAGTAATCAACTCGATACATTGGTCGCTACTTTGAGGCTCATACCCTTTCCGGAGAACACCACGTTGGGTGGCGTACTAGGGGGCGGTTGCAAGGATGCAAGACGAGGGATCCGTCTCAACTCTGAACCGATCTTTAATGTCAAGCAGTTTGAAGATTTCATCTTCGCCGGATCGGAGACGGCTTCGCCCCTCTACACTAATCTTTTGCGCAGCCTGATGCCAAGCTTGCCAGCAACATGCGTCTTCTCACATGGCGATCTTCGCCCCGCAAATATTATGGTTTGCCAACGTGAAGATGGAAGCTGGAGAATCGTCGGTATCATAGACTGGGAGTCGAGTGGGTTCTATCCGGAATACTGGGACTGTGTGAAGGCGACAAATAATTTGACCCCAAGGGAGCAAGTCGATTGGTACTCTTTTTTGCCAGACCAGATATCACCACATCGTTATCCGACGCAATGGCTGGTTGATCGGCTATGGGACCGGAGTATGGTCAACGGCTAAGGAGAATGAAATTTCCATTACACCCCTGAGGGAGCATGTGGTGAATGGTGAGCGAACGGATCACCGCTTTCATTCACTCGAGTCATAGACAAACTCTTGCGACATGACCTGGCCTTCCTGCTCCTCTTGTTCCTCATATTCCTCCGATTCCTCATCCGCGTCTCCACCAAAGTCCTGGCCGTAATATGGAAGCATCTCCTCTCTGCCCTCGTACCACGTCAGCTCGTCAATCATCTGACCAGCCTGCAGAGCATCCCATATGTCCATTACGTAGTCTTGGCAATTCCAGCCTAAGCCCTCCCCCGGAACCTGGATCATTCCAATTTGCTGGACGAGTGTGTCCCACCAGCCTGGGTGCATCTGACCTAAGAACGTGAGGGGCTGGTGGCATCTCTCGGAGTTTGTTGGGTTTGTTTGACGACCCTCAGGCCTGAAGGGACCATCTTGTTCATCCTGAACGACTTGGAAGAGGTGCCACTGGCTCGTCGCCTGATTGTGGGTTGCGAAGGCCCAGTGGTAATAGTTGCCAAAATGTGGTGTATAAATCGCACAGTAGAGGTCAACAAGTGGCTCTTGATGTTTGGCCTTCTTCTTGTCCTTTTTCTCGTCCTTCTTCTTGTGCTTCTTGGTCGATCTGTCCTTCGGCCTGTCTTTGGTTGCCCTATCCTTGCCCTTTTCTTTAGTGCTTGACCTGGATTTCCGGCAATTGCTCGCAAGAAACGACATTGGAACGACTCCGAGATCCCGAGATGCAGTGACAGGTGAGGGCTTGGGGTGTCAAAATGAAGGAGAGACTGCTCTCGAGAAATTGTGTTCTGAGCTGTCGAAAGGCTTGGATCACGGCTGCCAAACGACAGATCTCGAAACGAACAGCATCTTTATACTTGATTTCTGACCGACGCCTCCATCAGGCAACGATGACTGTCTGGTATCTTCTAACAGTGGGTGTCCTAATGAAGGATGTGGTCGCGCCGTCTCTAAGCTTCCCGAGTGGTCAATCGCCATTCATCGGCCTGTGAAGCTCGCTGACTGCAGGGCATCTATGGCGGGGTGGGAACCTTCGCCGCATGCCTGCCTCTCCGTTTTGTTTTCTAAACGGGTTGTTCACATACCTCGTGACTACAACATCACAAAGTACGAGAGACAGTTTTGTCATGCCTACCTCAAAAGCCTTTGTAGGTAGTACATTGAGCCCTCTAGGGATAACGGCTAAGATTTGACTTGACAATGTGCTCTGCGTTCAGCGGATTTCGACTTCATGGGCATGGCTGAGATTAGGGACTCGAAAGTATATGTACTGGGAATTTGTACTCCTTCACCGGGGCTCCGTTTCCTCGGTTTTAGCGACCGTTGGCGTATCACTCCTGTATACTGACCAATAAGATCGGCTCAGGAAGAGATGATCTCATTTACCCCACATCCAGCTCATAACAAAATCTACATGCTGTTGTTTGTGGAGCATTTGATTAGCCGCCCAAACCGAGACGCCAGCGACCTGGGATTACTCACATGAGATGCTGAGACACGTCAGGATGGCTTGCCACTACAGGTAGGGCACGGAATGCCGTTCACGATGCCTTTGCCGTTGCAGGTTTCGCAGGGTTCCCTTTGAGACATTCTTGGTTTTCGGCTTTGAGAGCTCAATTCGAAGCCTGTCGAGAGTTTATCGAGTGGACAGAAGGGTGCGTTAGTTGAGCTGGACAGTTGTAATGTTGGCCCCAAGCGATGTCCAGGGCATCACGCGGTATTTATCCCAGTCACTTAGCGATCACCTACCAATCGCCACATGGCACACTACGTGTTGCCGTGACAGACCCATCGGCCAATTAAAATGCCGTTGCCTCTACGGTGCCGTCATTGGATACAAATGCTGCCCGCCCCCAGGTCTGTTGTTTCCAGCGTCTGCCTTCAACCTCTCTCCACGTCAAATACTATGTCAGGAGAGACTCGCCAGTATCGTCAATGCACGTGTTCGGCCTCATTCGAAACGGAACACAACCTATCTGAACATATTGAGGGCATTCGAGTCCGTATCCCTCACTACTGCGCCTTCTGAACTGACATCCTCCAGTCCTTAGAACGCCGGTTGGAAGCCGAAATCGAAAGGTGCCGAAGTCACGTCAAAGTTGACGACAAGAACGGCCCGGACAATCACGATGGGTCGGATGATCATGAAGACAACTGCTATGGCGAGTGCAAAACGATCCAACATGCGGGTACAAGGATGGGAGATGCCGCCGGAGCGCATCGTTGTCCAACGTGTGAACGGTCGGAACCCTTCAAAACCAGACAGAGGCTTCGGCGGCACTTTTGGCAGCGTGAGCCCCATCCTACTAGACCCTACTCGGTCTTCAAATTGTTCCTTACACCGTTCGTCTAGATGTCAGGTGCGAGGAGGTCTGCCCATGCTGTTTCAAGGTTTTGGGGCTCGCCAGCGAATACATCAGGCATGCCGAGAAGCATCCCCAAGCAAGTGGGAGGAAAAGGGACTTCATCGACCGAACATGCACTGAATTACGCGAACGTGCCTACAAGGAACTGGACGATGCAAGCCGCCGAACAGCAAAAGGAGTAACTGAGAGGAAACGTACTGCAGATGTTGCGAATTTGCGCACAGAAGCACCACGAACCAAGAGAACCCACCAGTTCACGGATGATGGGATTAGTGGAGAGACCCCTCAGCTCCGAGGATGCAATGGTATGGCGCCCTTTTGTCCCTCAACTCGGCTGACAAGCAACTAGTTGCCCCAATGGGTGTGACCCCAATGCGGTCTCCTCTGCCGTTGCTACCAGTACCCCATGCTGTCGAAGCAGTGAATGCGGGCGACTACCTCAGCATGTATGGAGATGTGTTTGAATTCCAGTCCACGAACGCTTTGGGCTTGGTAGAGGAGTTCGATGCTCCTCTGTTGCAAATCATGAATGGTATTCCTACAACATTCCAACAAAATGGATGAGGATGTTGAAAGAGAGCCAAAAGGAGGATTGAAACTACTCTTGATGACCATCAGCCTGCGATTTCGTTGGGTTCTTCGAAGTCAAAGTTGAGGTCTATGTTTGGACGTCTCATGTCGGCAACCTTTCGTTTTAGGTCTTCGGAGTTAGGGAGGACTATCTTTGCCCACTTCGCGACCACCTCCTCTGTCGCGAACAGAAATGTGATAGCATATCCTTCCTTGATTTCAAACCCGAGGCGGGCATCTGCAATTATGCTAAAGAGTTAGGCCAAAACTCACGCTGCTGGAGGACCACTCACAGGCCGCCAACCGGGAGGTCTATTGGTTCCGGCTTCAAGCCTACGCGATCCAGCTCCGACGGTAGTATTTCGTTGAGAGATCTTCGGCTCCTAAAGGTGTCCATCTTGTGAAGGTGCGAACGGGGATAGTAGTCTAGTTGCGAACCTGCAGCCCACAACTGCACCATCAAGACGCGCCGGCCAGCTTCCAGCCCACCTCTCCTAAAGCATTCGACGTGGCCAGGATATTCTTTGTATCGGAGCCAGTGACCGAGGCGGCATCTCTCGAGAGATTCTTCGAGAATACTTCTGATACGCTTCAAGCGGTTAGAGGAGTTCTGTGGATGCTCTCCGGATAACTTGCCGCGTCGAAGGCGAATTGATTGCAAAAGTCCAAGCCATATTCTGTAAAGTACCGGAAGTGATTGCGCTCCATCGCAGCGATTCGGTCGCCCGCTAAGGGCTCGTTTAAATCATAGAAGCCTTTCTCGTGGATTGACTGCAGCGCGTCCTCCAAGTTGAACGGGGTCGCCGCCATTGCGAACGAATATGTGACGCCTGACTAATGCTGGTGGTTGTTGGGGGCGTGTTGCGGACAATGATGCCCAACAACGCGGGGCATTTCACAAGCTCTCGGATCGCATGTCTCAGCGGCTCAAGCAACTTTAGATAACCGGGGTTTATCCGATAGACGCAGACGAGGCTACCGTTTCAAGACGGTGACAGAACAAACGGATCGACGGCGCTCTGTTGTCATGTCAGTGCAGGCACCACATTTGTGTGATCCAGTTGGTCCATGGATCACAGTTCCGTGATACAGCCGAATCACCCACCGATCAGTGATATCCCCCATTGACAGCCCCATTGGCATTGTTACATGGATCACTGGTCTGTGGTGCAGGCGCACCACTGATCTGTGGTACCCCTTTCCAAATGTTGGTATGTGGAACACAAACCTGTGGTACACCTTGTGCAGGGATCGCAACTCTTTGACGACCGGCCGGCCGGATGCAAGGCTCCACTAAACATTTGTTGCCGATCAGGCATAGTCCTATCTACGACCCGGAGGTACTTACACATGTACCTTTGCAGAATCTTCATTTGATGCATTGTTTCTAGTCACCGCCCCGGTAGTATTCAAATCGTTTTACTGTTATTGGTAACTGGGCAATGGTCTCCCGGAAGTGACTGCTGGAAGTCTCCTGTTGTACCACTTCGTTCAATTTCGTGGTGACGACATTCTTCTAGAGTCCGTACCGCTTATTGCATGTTCAGGCTACTATTTTGTCGGATAATAGGGCCCGGCGCATCATTGATTCATATATGCGGGTTGTTGCATGTATAATACCTCCATGTAATGCATTCCGATGACTAAAAGGGGGCAGCGTGCGACGACATCAGCCTCGTCCCTAAGGCCCTGTCTGGCATCAACGTATGCTACATCACTGCTGCATGATACCTGAGGTCGCAACCAAGACACGTCTGAGCAGAGATGCATTTTTTTTTTCGAGCAGAATCAGCATCAAAACATACTGGCTCAGTCACAACAAGTCAGATAGATCCGTTCTTTCGACCACTTCGTCATTAGTGAACACAGCACACCATCCTGCAGCCCGCTAGGAAGGGTGAAATAGTTGGAAAATGGCATGCAGCAGCCATCCTAATGGAGTGGCTGAGGAAACGTGGTGTCAATCGCAGGATCGCGGTTCATATTGCGTACGGTTCGACTCACCGCCTGCGTGAGGCACAGCACTCGTACGCCTCATTGTATGGATGGCTTCGAGTATACCCCTGGATGGTTAAGGCGTGCTCCTGGTGAGCTGTGTTCCCCGGGGACTCTCTCAAAGTAAAGGCCGCAGGAGTGCTCCGCTGCCCATCAACCTGGAGGGATAAAACGGCGCTAAATTGGCTATAAGAAACACATCATACTTAATTAAACACCAGGGCCTCCTCGACACCCTTCTAGAATCTCAATAGATGAGTAAGTGCAGTGTCCGTCGTAATTGCAGCACCCCTATGCATAGGATAATAAAGAAACATGGATCCCAACACAAAGCCAGACCCCCGAGACCTTGTCAAGCCTGCTGGCAAGGGCGTAGGCAAATCGAACAGCTCAGAAGACGCCCTGACTATCGACGAAGATGCAATCTTTAGGAATGCTTCGTGTTTTGGCAACGAAGACGGAGGCAAGGATAAGGATGGTGGTAGTTAGAAGAAGTAGATAACTTGTAGACGTAAAAATATGAGACGGCTGTGATAGTATGCACGCTGACTGCGTCTTTCCTGCCCTAAAGTCGAAGCGAAACCATAAATCGTGAAGAGGCGTTGTTACTATTAACTTATATGGCGTGAAGCCTGCGACCCTTCAAAATAATAGACGGCATTCTCGGGCACTTAAAAGGAAGCGTGGGTTCTTGATTCTAGCTACGCGACTTCACACCCTGTCTTCATTGCTAAGCAATACCATACTGCTCTCCGAATCCGTCAAGAGTTTTACCATATGGACCTCGCTCTATACTTTTATTAGTCGATTATAAGCACCGTGATCGTTTGAGATGACTAGGCACTTACCTCTCAGCTTGTTCCGATATACGCGACTCGTCATTCATATTGTTGCCTACTTCCGATATGCCTCCGCTTTGCCTCCGATCTCTCTATTACTTAGGCTAATTAGCATGACGGTGGTCTTTCCTTATGTAGTGATAAGATAGCTATGTTTATTAGCGGGCTTAAAACCTACATTAATGCTAGGTATAAGTGTATATCGATCTACGTGCCTTCTACTAGGCTTAGTGCAAGCCGAGGCGAACTTATTCGTTTTAACGCAAAAAGATCTAAAAGGTATACGTCTCTTATATTACCTAAGCCTGCAAGCGAGAGCAGCTTAAACAGCCTATAGATATGTCAGGGGACCCTGCGGGTTCCCTGCGGAGTCGCCAAGCAGGTGTCGGTCAGGGGGGCTAAGGGCTACGAGAAACATATATATAGGTTGCGGAGGGCCCTCGAAGCTGCGGATGGCCAGATTTCAGGCGTATTCCGACCCCCTACCTATCTTCTATCTGCTGCGGACCACGTGCGGAAGACCTCTTCACTCTGCTCTAACCCACGCCCCGACAAGAAAGCATCCTAGACTCTAGAAAGAAAGCTTAAAAAATTATCGTCTTTGTAGATAATAATAGTACTTTCCCTTATAGTATCTATGGGTAGGTTCTTATCCCTTTCGAGAACCCCTAAGTCGGAGGTGTTAGCACTTGCTAGAGAGCTAGCCGCATTAAGGCCGGCATAATCATATAATTTATCATGAATTGGACCTTCGCGGACAATATCGAACGACGCTGCGTCGAAAACATAGCCACTATGGCGATCGAAAAGTCGATATCTTGCCTCTCTGGCCGATTAGCAGCGTTCCGGGCAGTGATGGTGCAAGATCGACATTTCCTTGATGGCTCAGTATCAGAAACCTGAAATGGCTTGAAGCTGAGGGCGGATGACGATAACTTTTGGACTCGATGTCTTCTTAAGGGAGGCCGGGAAATTGCACTTCAAAATAACGAGCAGTATCGGGTCGAACCCACCTTAGGAATGACTGCACCTAAGCTCCGAAGATTAATAAGGTAGTAAAGAAGTAAGTTAAGGAATAATGCGAAATTGTAAAGGCGTATCTCAAATTGGCAGTGAGGACAACTAGCAAGAGTGTGAGACCTGCTGACGACGAGAAATAGGAAATTTCCTTGGGCAATCTACTCGATTTACCTATCCGGGTTTGTGGACTACGGTCTGCTGATAGATATTGTATCATGGTTGCTATATTAGAAGGCTACTGCCAATGGCCCGTCTCAGGACACTCTTAGGGTAGGCTTCATTTCTACGTAGCTCTTTACTCAAACCGTTAAAGAGGATCCGCCTGTTTCGTAGAGACTTGAGAGATATCCTGTTCCTGCCTATTTGCATTCTTGGGGCTATTTCTTTGACTTCATTAAGCTATATGCGTTAATAACTGGCGACGAGGTGAGACGCTTCTACGGTACTTATTATTATTCTCGGCTTATACGGGTAGACTAGGTAGTAAACGATATACTGGGCTTAAATCTTAGGGTTTGGAGGGGCGACCTAGCATTTGAGATATGGTTACAGCTTTATCTACTTTAGTATAGCTAGTAGAGAGACTTCTAGGGAAGCGGTTGTATTTTCTTTAGTCTATAATGACTACCGAGAAAGAGTTCAAGAATGCTAGGACACCTGCGGGTGCATTCATACCACTATTATGATTATACCCCAGTCAAATATGAGAAAGGGGATCGATTTCTTATGCCTAAGATAAGAGACGGTTAACTTACGGTCTAGCCTTAGCGATCACGTAATAATGAAGACTCGGTTAACTCGTCCCTTAGGCGAAACTAGACGTAATATGGATACTATGATTAGCGGAGGTGTGTTATATCGAGGGTAATAGTAGGGCTTGTAACTATTTTTGCGCTTCATGTGACGGGGTAGATAGATTTTTCACGTCCTCGGGCTTGAAATATGAGATAACGCGATGCTCCGTGCTACTACGGGTAACGGTAATAGCTATCCGAGTTATAGATCTATCGTAAAGAGTCGTAACTGACCGATTGTCTATTAAAGCTGGATAGCCCTAGTTGAAATGATATCTCTAGGGTCCGGTTACGTTATCTTCCATAATAAAAGCAGAACCGCTTCGGATTAAGAGATGAACTTGGTATCAATAAGGTCCTCTAGATGCGTGAGCGAATTTGCCCCGAATATAACTATCTATGAGAAGTGTTGTATTCTCCTCGGAGCGGATGTAGCCCTTGAAAGTGGGTTTAAGCGGGATCGGGGGGCTGGATGGCTCTATTTAATACAGGTATCGCCGAATAGCTTAGAGTTTGGGGCTGTATTTGTGACAAGGAGTAGCTCGCTAGTGATATGAATCGTTGCTTAAGCTCACTGAAACTCAGGCGGGCGCTAGGAAGGATTTTATGCCTTGAAATCTATTCCTCCCTCTTTCTGATCCCTGCTGAGATTCTCTCTATTGGGGTTGCCTTTTAATACGATGTGCGGCTGATATAAATGCTTCCCTAATTCGATAATGGGGTGAAGCTTTGAGGATGGTGTTAATCGCTCTATGTATCTAGGTACTAATTGCGGGTGCTTGGTCGGTGTGGTTGTACTGTAGGCTAACAACCTGGCGTCGACGTACAGGAATCAGGGTCGGTGGGAGGAGGCCGAGAAGCTGGAGGTAAAGGTGATCGAGACTCGCAAGACGAAGCTCGGGGCCGACCATCCCGACACGCTGACCAGCATGGGCAATCTTGCCTGGACTTGGAACGCCTTATGTCGCTACGACGATGCGCAGGCTTTGATGCAAGACTGAACTACACGACAATGACCTATTTCTTTTGTCTCCAATTTGCATGATTGTTTCTATGTGATATGGGCCATTACTGGCCATCTTCTTCATGTTGTCACGGTGACATAATTGCGATCCAGCTGGATAAATGCATATGTCTCACATATGCAGTTTGTAAGCATCAGCTGACTTGGGGTCCAGAAACGGACCTTCTTGAAAGTCCCTGCACAGTGCCAGAGGGATTTCGTTCCTTGCCATGAAGTCGCAACGTCCGTGCGGAAACAGTTGACGAAGTGTAAACAGAGGACGCCGATTCCGGGTCCTACTGTATGTGCAGCGAAACGACGCGACCGATCACGTCTGTACCCAAAGTGAACAGAATTCAAAGAGGAAGAGACTTATTACGGCATCAGATTGATCGTGGACAGGTTGGTCTTTGACGTGGGACGGCGCGACGCGAACTGGTGGATCCCATTCCACGTGGCGCCCCACCTGCAGCCATGGCGAACGAACGCGACACGATCCATGTTGCGTCGGATGGAGAATGGGGGAATGGTGGTGTGAGACGACAGCTTCGATCGACGCGCAAGCCGAGCAACAAGGTCGTCGACAATCGATCCATCGACAACGAAGTCATCGACGATGAACATATCAATGATGAAGCGACCGAGGGTCAAGCCAGAAACGAGCCGACCGACGATGTGGAAATCACGGAGCGAAGAGCCAATAGGCGCGGTACCAAACCGACGGTGCGACGACCAATCTCCGGGACTCTTGGAGGGCAGCCGGACGGAAGAGCGTTGCTGCGCGCTATGGAGAAACAGATGGAACTACAGACGAAGATCATGAGAAAGGTCCTGGAAGAGTCCCAGTCACAGTCGACAAGAATTGAAGAGCTCCAGAACGAAGTGGAGAAGCTTAGGAAAGCCCTCCATGCGACCACGAATGAAACCCAGAGCCTGCGTGCGAGCATCGAAACAGTCACTACGACGATCGCAGGGCAGGATAGATCGGGGCCGTCCTACGCAGACATTGCCCGGATGCCACAGGCCGGCCAACTCAGCAACACGAGGCAGGCTACCATGACAACGCCACCGACGCCAATAGACATGGTCTTCTGCACGATCGACACATCCAGGATGGAGGACGAACAAGGTGAACAGCTCACACCGGGCGCTATTCGTACCCTTACGGAAGGCGAGGTCAGGGTGGACCAAAGCCAATCCAAGTGGCGTTGCCTGGCCGTGACCAAGGACCCGAAGAAGCCTCGAATCAGAATTGCCTGCAGAAACGAGCAGGAGCACGCCATGGTGAAACAACTGGTGGAAGCCAAGCTGCCTCGAGGAGCTAGGATGCTGCGAGACGAACTCTATCCTGTCAAAGTCGACTACGTGAGCCGCATGGTGGTCTTGGATGAGGCGAACACCATCCGCAGTGGGGCCGCGGAGGAGATTGGCAAAGAAAACGACGTACAAGTTGCGAAAGTAGGCTGGCTAAGTAACAGGGACGTCCCGAAGGCATACGGCTCAATGGTTATGTACCTCACGAAGAGAGCGGACGCGGAAAGGCTACTCGCGGAGGGCTACGCCTATGCGGGAGGACAATCTGGGAGGACCAAGGTCTTCGAATCTCGTCCTCGCCTCGACCAGTGCTACAACTGTCAACAGATGGGCCGCGGCCATAAAGCTCACCAGTGCGACCGACCCCAGGTGTGCGGGAAATGTGCCAAGGAGGGGCACCACCACAGTGCCTGCACTGAGACTATCCTCAAGTGTGTTCCCTGCGGAGGTCCCCATGCATCTTTCAGCAGAAACTGCAAGAAGCTCTACCCATCTTTGAATGAGTAGTACGCTCCGTATGATCCAACTCAATGTGCGAAAACGCGGCGAGGTTCACGAGAGCCTCATGAACGACGAGGACATTCAGGACGTAGCGGTGCTGGCGATCCAGGAACCACAGGCACGGATGATCAAAGGACGGCTGTTGACGACGCCGATGGGACATCACAGATGGACAAAGATGGTCCCACCAACGATTGGGGAAGGACGATGGGCGATCCGAAGCATGCTTTGGGTAAGGAAGGATTTGGAGGCTGAACAGGTGCGGATAGAGTCTCCGGACATGACAGCAGCATTGTTGCGGCTTCCAGGGAAACTGGTACTGGTGGTGTCCGTGTACGTGCAGGGGATGGACACCCAGGCATTACAGGAAGCGTGCAACACCATACGTAGAGCGGTCGCGGACGCCAGGAGAGCCGCAGGAGAGGTGGTGGACGTGGTCATTGCGGGCGACTTCAATCGCCACGATCAACTATGGGGAGGAGACGACGTGTCTCCGGTACGACAGGGTGAAGCCGACAACATCATCGACCTGATGAACGAGCTCTCCCTCTGCAGCATGCTCCCGAGGGGCACGAAGACTTGGCAAGGCGGGGACCACGAGTCGACAATCGACCTGGTGCTGGTATCAGAAGACCTAGCTGCGGCCATGATCAAGTGTACGACGAACGGAACAGAGCACGGGTCGGACCACCGCACCATCGAAACGATTTTTGATGTATCAGTGCCGGCCCCGAAAATCCAGGACCGACCTCTGTACAAGAACGCGCCATGGAATGAAATCAACACTCGAATTTCCACTGCACTCGAGACAGCCCCGATGGAAGGCACGGTCCAAGAGAAGACGGACAGACTCATGTCAGTGGTGCTGGAAGCAGTACAGGCCTTGACACCAAAAGCCAAACCATCGCCACACGCGAAGCGGTGGTGGACGGCGGATCTTACGCAGCTCCGCCACATCCACACACATTGGAGGAACCGGGCGAGGGCAGCGAGACGGGCAGGACGGAACGATGAAGCACTGGAGAACACGGCCAAGGGAGCAGCGAAACAATACCACGGTGCCATTCGACAACAGAAGAAAACCCATTGGAACGACTTTCTGGCCGACAACGACAACATCTGGAAGGCCGCCAAGTATCTCAAGTCGGGCGACGACGCGGCATTCGGCAAGGTGCCGCAGCTTGTAAAGGCTGATGGCACACGGACGACCAACGGCAAAGAGCAAGCGGAAGAATTGCTTACGACTTTCTTCCCGCCCCCACCAGAGCACATCGAAGAGGAGGGTGAGAGGCCGCAGCGCGAATCGGCTGTCACCATGCCTGACATCACGATGGAAGAAGTCGAGCGCCGGCTTTTCGCGACGAAATCGTGGAAAGCACCCGGTGAGGACGGGTTGCCGGCGATGGTCTGGAAACAGATTTGGCCAGCCGTCAAGCACAGTGTCCTTGCGATTTTCCGCGCATCGCTAGAGGAAGGAGTACTCCCCGACCAATGGAGGCATGCCAAGATCATCCCGCTCAAGAAGCCCGGCAAAGGAGACTACACCATCGCCAAGGCTTGGAGGCCCATCTCGCTCCTCGCCACGCTCGGCAAGGTTCTCGAGTCGGTTGTTGCGGAGAGGATATCCCATGCAGTCGAAACCCATGGGCTGTTGCCCACGAACCACTTCGGGGCCCGCAAACAGAGGTCAGCAGAACAAGCGTTGGTGTTGCTGCAAGAACAAATCTACGCAGCATGGAGAAATCGTTGGGTGGTCAGCCTCGTGAGCTTCGATGTGAAGGGAGCATACAATGGAGTATGCAAAGAGAGACTCATTCAGAGAATGAGAGCGAGGGGCCTCCCAGAAGATTTGCTCCGTTGGGTAGAGGCATTCTGCTCCGATCGGACGGCGACAATTCAGGTCAACGGCCAAGCATCAGAGGTCCGGACCCTGCCTCAGGCTGGACTACCGCAAGGATCGCCACTGTCACCGATCCTGTTTCTGTTCTTCAACGCCGACCTTGTACAACAGAAGATCAACTGCTATGGAGGAGCTATAGCCTTTGTCGACGACTTCACATCCTGGGTCGCTGGACCAACCACGCAAGACAACCGTAAAGGGATCGAGGCGATCATCGAGAAGGCACTGGACTGGGAGCAGAGAAGCGGGGCGACTTTCGAAGCGGACAAGACGGCGGTCATCCACTTCACCCGATGGGCCAAAAGGTCCGATTCGGAACCTTTCACTATCAAGGGCCAAACAGTCAAACCCAAACAGCATGTCAAGATCCTCGGCGTGATCATGGACATTGGACTCAGATACAGGGAACACATTGCAAGAGTTGCGACCAAGGGACTAGAGGCTGCGATGGAGCTGAAACGACTGAGAGGATTGACCCCGGCGACAGCACGGCAGCTATTCACGGCCACCGTGGCCCCAGTGGTGGACTATGCCTCTAACGTCTGGAGGCACCGATGCAAAGACCGGACGGCAGCAGCAATCTATCGCGTCCAAAAGGTCGGAGCGCAGGCAATTATTGGAGCGTTCGTCACGATAGCCACAAGCGTAGCAGAAGCGGAGGCTCACATCGCCAGTGCACCAGAGCGATTCACGAGAAGGGCCATCAAGCTATGGACAGATCTCCACGCATTGCCTGAGACCAACCCGCTTCGAAAACTGACCTCTCGCATAAAGAAGTTCAGGCGCTTCCACCGCTCACCATTTTTCCAACTGGCAACTTCGCTCAACGAAATTCCAATGGAGGACCTGGAAACAATCAACCCATTCACACTGCCGCCGTGGATGGAAAGAGTGCAGACCGTCACTGAATGGAACGACGAGGATGCAACACTGACGCGGGTCGATGAGGAGGCCACGGTGCGCATCGCTGTGAGCAGCTCGGCACGAAACGAGGTGGTCGGCGTCGGTGGAACCGTCAAGGGGCCAGGGACGAGGCTCGAGACGTTTTCCTTCACCCACGGCATGAGGACCGATCAGAACCCATTTTCCGGAGAACTGGTAGCGGCAGCATACGCGTTGCGATTTCTGCCGCAGCTGAGGGGGCAGACCGTGACGCTACTGACAAGCAACAAAGCCGCGGTGCTGACACTTCGAAACCCCCAACAACAGTCTGGACAAGAGTACGTTCGCTGCATCTACGAGGCGATCACCCGACTGCGAGAAACCGGGAACACCATCTCAGTCGTGTGGCTTCCGAGCCATCTCGACGACGACCTCCTGAAGAAAGCGAAAGGAGAAGCACGCAAGGCCAGCCGAGATGGCGCCTTGCCTGAAAAACAGTTCCCAAAGATGCGATCCACCACCCTCAACGCTGCAAGGCGCAAACTACGTGTGGAAAGACGACTACCAGATAATGTTGGAAAACTCTCGAAGGAAGTCGACATAGCACTACCCGGCAAGCACACTCGAGAACTATATGATAACCTTTCCTGGATGGAGGCGAGCATGCTGGCCCAGCTCAGGACAGGCATGGCGAGACTGAACGCCTCACTTTTCCGAATCAGGGCAGTAGCTTCAGCCCAATGCGCATGCGGACAAGCGAGAGAGACGGTGGAGCACTTTCTCCTCCGATGCACACGATGGGCAACACAACGAGCCGAGACACTCATGCGCCCTGGCACACAAAGAGACAACATCTCCTTCCATTTGGGAGGTAAGACGACATCAGATGGTGATGATTGGAAGCCGGACATGAAAGCAGTCCGAGCTACGATACGCTTTGCGAAGGCCACGGGCCGACTGGAGAACGTGTGATCCCTTGCGGGGGCCTAACACACCAAAACCCCCCTTCTTCTACTAACCGAACCTAACACCCACACCTCGTGTCAACAACAGTAAGCGCCGCTTCAGTCGCCGTAGATAGGACTCTGAACACTTGAAGAATAGCCTTCAAGCAGCTTGCCAATACAATCTAAACCCCACGAGAAACCGGCGGCAAGACAGAAGACGAGAAAGCAAGAGCGGAAAGATGACCTATTATGGGCTTGGGAGATTCGGACAGACTAGAGGAAGCGACCGTGTACAATAGCAAATAGTGCCTTATTGGCTCTAGGCCACCAGGCGTAATAAACTTGTGTGTGTGTGTGTGTGTGTATGTGCAGCGAAAATGGAAGAGTCAGTCTCATAGTCATTTCCGGGCCCAGTTTAAGGGCCCTTTCTAGGCCGCCTTCAGGGTCACAGCGAGCACTAGGATTGCTCCAAGCCATATAAGAGCTATTCTTAGGCTCTTCAGGAATTCGTAATTGACCTTAAACTCCTTGTTATTACCTGAAAAACGCCCAACCCAAACACCAAAGGTATCAGAGTTGACGCACCATCGCTCGTGCAAACAGCTCGAATGCGCAAACCCGGTGGCTACAAAGTCTTTCTAGCTGTGTCCATGTTCATTTGTGTGTTATGTTGCCTTATCTTAGCTGCCTTGGGCCTCTCCCAGGGTTATGCCAAGTCAGGCATCGCCACAATAAAGGTACTCATGACGGGTCTATGAGGATGGTACGAGATTTGGTGCTGATTTGCCTTGTAGCTTGACCTATCTCAACAGCTGCAAGAAATCTTGCCGAGACAGGTATCCAAAGCACCCACGATACCAAAAATACCCAACGTGCCCAACGTGCCCAAAGTATCCAAAGTGCCCAAACCACCAGGCAACATCGATGCCGTCACATCTAGAGTCGGAGACACAGTCAAGACAGCTATCCCTGACTCGGTCAGCCGAGTCCGCAGCGTTGCGGACGCAGTCGCAACTCAGGTGTCCAAGGCCATCCCGAGTATCCCGCACGTGTTCTACGTCGGAACACGATACATGTGTGTCGACGATCTGGCAGACAAGTTCTGTCACCGCTTGCCAGTCCAGATTTCGGATGTTATCCCGTCAGAAGCACTGAAGGTGTTGAATAAGGCGTTCGGTGATTCGAAGTTTTTGAATGATAGAGGTCTTGCTTTCATGACCGCGCCTCACATCATGAACTGCTTCATTGCTGGAATCGTCTTCATCATCGGTGCTTTCGCTTTCTATATCTCTGTTCTCAAGGGTTGGTGTTCATGTATGATGAGCATGATCATGCCTTTCCGTCTTTTCCAAAGCGGGCTTCATCTTCTTCTTGGCTTAGTATGCTGTCTTCCCTTCATGCTGGCAGTTGGGCTCCAGATGGTCATACGGTCTGCCCTGCCAGCATGGGTAGACTTAGAGCAGGGGGGCGTTTTTGGACTGTCAGTGGGCTGTCTCTGTTGCGGGTGTGCCTTAGGGCTACTGGGTAGTGCTCTGCCATTCTTTACGTGACGCACTACCATTTGAGACTGGTTGGAACCGAGCCTATCGAACTAGTAGAATGAGCTGGGCAGACATAGTTTATCACAGCTTATGATCCATACCACCTTGCGCAAGTAAGCTATGATCCAATATATTTCGTTCCTTTCAAGCTGCGCTTCCCTTGATATCCATTACACCACACATATCTCATCTGCCCTTCTAATATAACCGCACTTTGCCGTTCGAAGAGTCGGTGAACACGTCACTGGTGACCGAACACCATGTCCAGCAATGTCGGCTGTCTTTTCCCACGAAAAGAACCCGGGCCACCCGACATTGAAACCCTTCTTAGAGTAGCAGATCGATTTCTTCATAGACAAATTGACCGTATTGATACCTCGTCGAACTGTGTTCACGAGGCGATCTCAATGCACGCCCATGTCTGCAGCTGCCGTGAAGATCTAGGAGGGAAGGCCTCTCTTTCACCATGTGTCATACAAAGAAAGGCCGTCCAAATAGCTGTAGATGAAGCGTGCACCGAATTGGCAAGGTCAGGTGAGAACTCAACATACATAGCCAAAAGTTCCTAAGCCCTGGCCTGGGACTTGAAGAAAAAGCCAGAATTCTGGGCCTCGACTGTCGTTCATTCGATGGTCCACATTTGGGACCTCGGAGGACCTCCGGAGCAGACATAGGTCAGCACCTAGTCGAAGGACCACATTGCTGTATAAATACTAGGAGAAAACAGACTTCTAAGCAGGCAGAAATTTCATCACGTCGACAACCCAGGGAAGACTTGAAGTCAATTGTCCTCGAATCATTAACGTTTCGTCATGGCCATAGCATCCAGCTCAATCAATAAGTCGCAGAAGAACGGTTCGGCTGCTAAAGAACGAAGAAATAAGTTGACTCAGGAACTTGAGAACGAAAAGCTCAAGCAAGGTAGAGCAAAGGATGAAGAAGAGAAAAATCAATACAAGGTGGAAATTGAACGACTAGAAAACTTGCTTAAAGACTTGGCTAGCGTTCCTGATTCGATGGATGTGGATCAAAAAGAACAAAATGATGAAAAGGGCGGAGACGGGAATTCAGATGAAAACAAAGAAATCAAGAAGGAAGAGACGGAGAGCACTACACAGAACGCCCCCATTGACGAAAATGTCAAAGAAAACACTGGCGAAGGCGAAGGTGCGACGACCAGACAGGAAGAACAAAACGACTCGGCTCCTGAAAGCCACGACAAGGGAATCAATCACAATGAACACAATGTGACTGAGGCCTCTCGAGGAGAAAGTGAGAGCAACAACACGAACAACGCCCGTAGCAACGACAGCAGCGCTGGGTCGCCGCTCTTCGTCCGCCCCAAGAGTCCACCACAAGATGATAACAAGTTTGAGCTCGACGAAGATGGTCAGAAGGCTCTCTTCGTTAGACACACCCTAAAGCATTCGGAACATTTTCAAACGGTTGGTTGGGGACGTGGAACGACGACTTTCTATATAAACCGCCACGGGAGAAAAAGTGCGTCGAAATATCGCTTGGAGTCGTTCGCCGAATCTGCCGAGTACGAAGAGAGAGAGAGAAACGACGAGGATCCATATAAAGTAACCAACTCGGAAAACCGCTACGGCGACAAAAAGCTGCCCAGTGGGAAGTGGAGATACACCAAGCGCCATATCATTGGCATCTGGGGAGTGGCTTGGGCATGCCCCATCGGCTGTCAGAATGATCTGAATCTGATAAATCCCGCCATTGTCGATAAGTGGCCAACAACATATGTTTTGATCATGTGGGACATCGACGGCAATCGAAAGAAGTCGTGGGAAACGAGGTCGAGTCTCAGGAACCGATGGACGAAGAAGGACGCCGATGCCGCTATTTACAAAGCGGCATGTGAAGCTGAAGCCCGTTACAATGATACCGAGGCAGGACTACGGGCTGCGACAAGCCGGTCGCCTTCCCGAGGGCTCGCAGAGATAAACACCGCTCGTTTCCGAGCCCAATCACACGATGTTGGGAACCAAGGCCGAAAAGTTCAATTTCAGGACGCAGACGATCTCAGCGACGCGTTGACTGACTTTAAGGCAAGCTATGCAGAGTTGCTTGGGAAGTCTTTCTCGGAAATGAGCATCAAGGAAAAATCAGAGATGGTGAGCGCGTGGCAGGTTCAGAAGGACGAGATGGCTGGCTAGTAGGGTGACTTCCCGTGTGCGATCTCTTCCGTGAGCGTATGCAAAGGGCTGGCTCCCTGGAATCGATAGTTAGCAGAGCTGTTTATATTTGATCATGCCATTGGATTGTTGGAGGCTTGCATGCACAATCACGCCGCGGACGGCTTTAATATCTGCACCTGTAACCTAATTCTCACGACGAGTGAAGGACAAGCAGCAATTGGTCTCATGAGTCTTTTCTACAGTATAGATGAAGTAATCGATGTTATTTCTCTCAACGCTGTCGTTGGTCCGCTTTTACAGTAGTGTTCTTGTGACTCTTAGCCCCTCTCCCCGTAAGTCTTTCTCATTCAGACAGCAGGCCGAGCAGCAATCGTCCCACTGCCGGCCTCTCAATTTCACATAGGTATTGAAACCTTTAAGCAAGAAGGCATTCGGGTTGCAAGAACGTTCCACCTTGCAACGAAGCCAGCTGAACTCGGTGAAGTCTGCCACATCCAGTCGCAACGCGGGGGCTAGCCAGCTTTGTGCTTGTGGAAGAATGTCCATAGGACGGTGCTGTCAGAAGAGTCAAGATCCCATTCAGTAGGCTACTGCCAGAACCCTTTAACAGCCATCAGAAAACTGTGGGACACCAGCTGTTTCGGGGAAGTGATACAGAGCGGAAGAGAGGACCGAAATCATACGAGACTATCTTACTTGCAAGGAGGAACACCGTTCTGTAGGTAGAAGAGGAGGGTATCGATTGTTCTACTCATTAGAGACCCCCCCTTCCCCCCCTCAAAAGACCAACAGTTGCCATGCTTCACTCGTTGCAAGAACTCCTTGACAGCTACATGTTGCTTCCTGTGGACTAGACACGATCTTTCTATATTAAAGCTACTTTTGAGTCTGCATCATTCACACATCGACTGATTGTGGTCCCATTTCATGCGAGCCACCGTTTCTTCTGCTCAACCGCCAGGTACCCTGTCATATCATCCGGCAGCCAACGACATCTGTGAGAAGACCCGATGACTTCTGTGAGGTTGTGATATTTTCTACATTATCATATATAGAAACGTCATAGATCGAACCGTCATCTCGAGTACAGACACACTGTTCCCATTCCCTGTTGCTAATCGTGAGTACATGCGTCTTGCTTCGTTTGCGTTTGCCTTCGGTCAGTAGGAGCATCAGGCGACTTCCTGAAGCACGATAGACTCCTTTTGACCGTTAAAGGATATGCATTTTCCTGGACAATGGTGAGTGAGTATGACTGGCGTTGTCGATAGGTCACGTACAACTTCTTCCGCGCTCGGTGGAAGGTTGGTATCAGTGCTAAACTCGAACCATCTCGAGTATTTGGCACAGAGATAGATCTCGGCACCGTATTTCTCGTGGATCGTTGCCAGCCTTTTCATTACGTTTCGCATACTCTTTGCAAAGTTTTCTTTCTTCCTGTCACGCCTTCGAGTCGGCATTCGAGGTCGGTCGGACATCATTCGATTTGCCTTTCCTCCAGCGATCGTGGAGATACACGTCAGAATGGGGTTTCTTGAGATCATATGTGGCCCAATGTGAACACATCCTGGTGCCGTTGCGGGGTCAAAGGACTAGACCTGGGACCTGACTGAATACAGACCGCCAGAGCCCCAAATCAGGTGCCACGAGACGGCGGCACATAGATCACCTATGAGATGGAACTTGCGCGTGCATTATCCTGTACAAAACATCTGCGCTGAGCTCGACTGTCGTGTACCGATACGATAGCCATATGATGTGGTCATGCTCTCGATTGAAGGCTGATTACAAGATACGCATAAAACGCAATTTGACAAATGTTGAATCACGCGAAATGATGATGAGCTGTAGTTTGTTGTCGGCGATGTAGATAATGTCTCAATGACCAACTAATTTGCGGTCAACTATGGCGATGACCCATAGTCTCACAGCTGAGATGGTTGCCCAGAGACACTGTCGATAACATCGTGGCCACAGCATCAACATCGGCTTGATCTTCACTGGTTCTGTGTCCGAGGAGTGGCCGGAACATGATATGCTGGCTCGGCTCGGCTTTGTCACTTCTTGCCCGCTTGGGTGTATGCCATTATTGTAAGACGCAGAGCTTAGTAGAGGGAATTGAACAAGGTCAATGTATAACCGGGTGCTTCTTATATTGTTCGGTGGCAATGGCTGAAAGTTGGGGTCAAAACTGTGCTGCAGTTGAGGGATGGCCTCCCTCCTGCGGCGCAAACTAGTTCCGCCACCATGCCACGAGCTGCATTTGAGGATGTCTCGGCTATTTCATGGCATCACGATGGCCAAATGATTTCCATCGACGTTGACGATCACACTCCCGGCCATGGCAGTACGGCAAAGCGATCTCTGCTCAAGGGGAAAAACATGGACTTCGCTATCTAACCAGTGACCATAGTTACGTAGACAGGGACAAGAACGTATCGACCATCTCCACCACGCATCCAAACCTGTGCGGAATCCATCGAATCGACTTTGCCGTGCTGAACCGAGCTCGTACAAGTATCTGGCTGGTAAGAGACGTGTGGGCTTACCAATCTTGCTGGTGCGTTGCGATTGCCACATCCATGTCTCGCGACAAATCTCTGCCTCTGGCGCGAGGCGCCCGTGGCTGTCCACAGCTCCTCGTAGTAGGCTGCCTTAGCGCGGGCTTGAGAAAGCTGCTGAACGAGGGCGCGATTCGCCGCGAGGGCCCGCTGCAGCTGTTGATGTTCTCGCATGTACGCAATCTCGTATGCGCTCCCCCGACAGCAGTGCTCTGCATTTTTTGTCGGTCGTTCCACCTTGCAACATAGTCTGTAGAGTCTTTCCGAGGCTTCCAGAAGATACGTGTGATGAACGAGGCTGTCAGGTCGAAAGACGCCAGGTGTTGATGCAGGTTCAATCGCCTTGGTCATAGTTAGGACACTTCAATCTCTCGACGTTCTTTTTGGGGAGGCAGTTTACCTTGCCCAAGATTGGAGAAACCATGTTGGTGCTGATGTGCTGTGGAATGGGATTCTTGAAAGGACCGGGTGGGCTCTCAACTCTCAAGCTGTTGCCTCCGAACCTGTGTCGGGGCCTTGCTTTTGTTGGCAGACCGTCGAAGATCTTATTCCCAAGTCCTGGACATTCATCTGGCCGAACCCAGAATAGAAGCTACAGTCCGACAGTTGGGACTGCGATTCAACCTCAAACACGCTAGTATTCCGCCGCCATTGGACTGGGGTCGACAGGGACACCCAGGCAGGTGTCCTCTGGCCCCCAACAGACAGACTACGAGTAGTGTTCGCGAACATGGGACAATTATGACCATCGGACAAGCATGAACAACGGACAAAGATGAACATCGAACCAGGCGATCAGTGTATAAAGCAACGGCGGAACATTCTAGGGCAGATGCGTGCCATAGTATGGACCACTCACCGATCACTTGCCTTACTGCATACTGTTGATTCTTGTTTACTACCGTTGATTCAAGATGGCCCATCAATTCTCTGAGCTGAATGGGCTGCCACGACTCACCACCGACCGAGCCCAGTCAACATGGAACGCATTTGATTTCTCCGACTTTTCTGACTTCTCCATCCCCGACACGTCAGATACGATCATGCAGCAAATGTCCGACGACCTGCTCTCGGATGCGCTTCTCGGCCTGCCGGCCAGCTCACCAGGCGCAGCCGCCGCACAGTCCGATGCATGGGACTGGAACAGTGATGCTCAATACTACTTGGACAACAACGCAAGCCGCCCTGCAGAAGGTAGTCCTCCCGCCTCCTCTTCACCACATCAAGAGCCAGCCGAAGGGCCCGAGGCTGGCGCCGCTGCAGTTGACGTCCCTGGTGAGACTATCAACGTGGGCCGCGAGGTGCTGGAGTTCGTACGCAAAGCTGCTCGGTTCGAGGAGCATGTCACAAACAGGCTGGACAAGATTGAAGAAGCTCTCCGTCTTCAGGAGAACAGGTACGTCAAGCATTGAGGCGAGATTGACAGGCATCCTGGCTGACGGCTGGTAGACTGGAGGACGACAAGGCGCGGATGTGTCAGGAAGTGGACGCAAGCATCGAGAAGCTGAAGGCGTGGATGAGCGAGTTGCAGAAGGTTGTGCAAGAGGCTCATGGGCAGGGTGAGCTGAGTTGAGCGTAGGGCTGACGTGATGGTTGCATCCTGTACGCTGCTATAGTCTGCAGCCCGGACGAAACGGGAAAACGCATGTACTGTACTGTACTGTACCATACCTCAACGAACGACTGCTTGCTGTGAATGTTCTCAATCATGATACCGTCGTGACGGCTCGGCCATCCTGCCCCTGCAGCAGCCCCCATGTTTCAGGTCCCAAATAAGGACCTCGATGGTCGTCAAGGTTCTCTCCTCCTCGATCAGGGCCATGGCGCGGGCCTAACACGTCGAAGACAAGTTCGCGGTGCATACTTAAGTGCGGCCGTAGGTGTCATGGAAGGGCCCGGTCCTGTCCCACATTGACAAGACACAAAATGGCCCCAAAAGAGACTGTCCGACACAGGAAGGCCGTCAGAAGGAACATTGGCTCTTTGCTGACGAAATGCGAGGACTACAGCAACCTCGGCAACATCGAAGTCGCGCTCTATGTCTTTTTCCCCGATGACGGTGGTTTTGTATCATACGAGTCGACAGACCTGCATTGGCGTCAGGATATCGAAGCCAAGGTAGGCTGGCAGACACAGCGGCCCTTCATTTGCTGCTGTTCACGATCCAACTGACCCAAATGCCGACCATCAATAGAAAAGCAGCACGCAGCCAACGCTTCACCTACCGGAGAACCTCAAGAAATGCATCGGTCAGAAAGTGACGGGCTTCTATTTCAAGCAGAAGCGAGGCCGCCTTCCTGGGGTGAACAAGACAGGCATGGCGGGCAAGTCGGACATGACGGGAAAGGCGGACATGACGAGCAAGACGGGCACGGCCATGGGGCATCAAACTGGGGTCCCAACGAGGTGGACTAGGTCTCTGGCCCGTGCTGGTCCAGCAAACAGGAGGCAGACGGGCCGACGTGTGGGCTGTGCTTTCCCCGCCATGCCAGATCTACGGATTGGAAGCTTACAGCCGCGGGGGACCATTGTTTGCGCGAGCTGATGGCACGATCAGGGGCGTGTTGTTGGCGTTCCTCATGCTGCTGATGTTAGAAAGTGTTCTGAGAGGCAATGCAACGGGATTTCCAATCATTATTGTTGGTGGCTTCACTTCTTAGTTTGTGCGCCAAGCGCATTAGTTTGACAATTCAATCTGGTTCGTAAGCACGTTCGGTCCAACAAGACCATCGCCGGAAAGAAATCAGGTGGTTTCTATTTTCCCGGGCGCAGCATCCGCCTCGGCAACAGGGCTCACAGGTCGAGCCAAATCCTACCAGCCTCTTTCGTATGTGCCAAGAGGCGCCCATCCTAGACCTGCGCCCATCGCGGTTGGAAAGCCTCTCGTGACTGTCTGGTTCTGCTGGTTGAGCGGCGGGCCCCTGCCTCTCGTCACATTCTGCACAATAGATGACCGGCTACAACGGAACTACTCACTTCCCAGCCACACTTAGGGCGTCCCGAGGAGACGGAACCCAATCGGGGGAGCTGTTGAAGCGCCTGTTCGACCACCGTTGACCCGCCAGACCCACCAAACATCATTTTCTCCACGACTCATGCGAGACAGCCCCAGCAACCGTCCCTCCAGCCAGACGAACAGCCAACCAACAGGTGGAACGTGCATCGGACTGATCATCCCTCATGGACCTCGTCGCGGCATCCCCGTGCCCCGTGTCTCATGCCAGGCACAATCCAGGGCGACGCGCACTATCGGGGCCAAAGTCCAGACAGATCAAGCGGACCTTGGCGCCCCCCCTGCGCTGTACGACGTCGCGGACTCGATCGACAATTTGGGGGTCTGCACACACTGCCGATGAACACTCATTAGCAATCAGACGACATGAGGTGATCGGGTGACGACAATCACCCACGAGATATGACAGTACGACCCCCATGTTGGCCAAGCTCAGCATCCGTTAGGTACGCTGCATCCATGTCCTTGTACGTCACGACGATGCGCTTGCCTCGGTTGACAAAATTGGTTGCGCTAGCCTCTCGCGATACGAAGCCGCCGACCACAAATAGATAGATGTGTAGGACCTAGGGGACGTCAGCTCGTCGTCGTCGCCAGATCCGTCGCCAGATGGGTCATTGACAGGGTAGTCAGGGCCGGGGCGTCGCTGCCGGAGCAAGAGGCCCCCACACTTACTTGGCTTTTTTCGTCGAGCTCCAGCAGCTGCTGCATCCTGTCGGCCACCCACCCGAGCTGAACTACGACGCCATGTCAGTGGAGAGAAGACGGCAAGTGGCACACGGCACACGGCAATTGGTATGATGCGGCGCGCGCGCGATGCAGAGGAAGGGCTGGACGCACTCTCAGCATCCACTTGCCAGAACAACGTCACCCTCTTTGTCTTGACGCCGCAGTCGAAGTAGCTCCTGAGAAGCTGCGCGACGTGTGAAAGCTGACCGGCGATTCCAATGCCGGTCGCGAAGAGGACAATATTGTCATACGCGTCGAGGTTCATCTCTTGACCGTAGGGTCCATCTATGAACGCTCTGGAGCGGTAGTTGTTGGTGAGCTTGTTGTCCTTCATGTGAAAGATTTTCTGTGTGAAGCCCTGCTGCTTCTGTGCAATGAGAACGATGTAATCGTCGTCGTTGACACGATACCACCATGCAATGTAGAATGGATGAGACTGGACCACGGCTGTGTGACTGACCGCCGGCACAGTCAGGTAGACGTACTGTCCGGCACGAATATTCCATGGCCTTGGCAGTCGGACGTGGATGTGCACAGCATCTTCGACCGGTATACTTGTTTCTCCCAGCTCGAACGTGATGGTGCGCACAGCAACCCGACTCGAAGGCGCGCCGAGCTGCACATTGCGGTACACCATCATGCCGAGCCGTACAAGCCACCCGAGACCCAGACAGCCGCCGGCTGCCACGACATATCTCTTGGGCGCGTCCAGCACGTTCGACGTAGGGTTGTGGAGATAGACGAAGACACCAGCGCACACGGCGAGGCCAAAGTGGACGGCGGCAAACATTTCATATGTGCGTCGTCGAATAATGCTAGTCAAAGGGAAGGCGACCATGATGCTCGCAACCTAGACATGCCTCAGCATCACTCTTCGGTCCGCCCCCCGTTGATGCTTGCCCATGCCTACTCACCACAATGCCCGAAGTGTCGCTGAACTTCCCCACGTCAGTGGATGACTCAGTCGACAGCGCCACGGCGGTGTGGGTGAGACCTTGGACGATGGCCATGATGCCGAGCCAGCGATGCAGAGCAACAAGAGCCCGTAAACTCAGCCCACAGCCACTCGCAATCACATTCATCTGAGTTCCCAGAAAGAGCGGTGCCATGTTGACCACGGACAAAACGCCTGACCGCCGGACGAAGCCTGAGACGTCATGAACACCGACGGCCAGTGGTACGGCATTGGCGGCAATGAAGAGAACAGCGAGCATGAGACGAAGCCAGGTAATTCGCCTGAGAAGGCGTGTTGATCGAAAGATAGTTTTCCACGAGAGATAATGCAGGAGGTTGCCATGGGTTAGGTATCGTAAAGCGTTGAACGTGAGCAAGGCTAGGTTCACTACGATGGATGTGGAAAGAGGTCCCCCAATTGCTAGGGCATACCAAGTAACGGGGTCCATAGCTTGCTGAGAGCGTCTTCGCAACCGCGTAACAGTATGTACTATATGATACAGGCACAGCATCTTGCAGTCGTAGTCCCATCCAGAACGGCTTTATGATAGCAGCATGGCAGGGACCTGTTTCTGTCCTTGTTGCGCTGTTGCGTGAAACGGTCAGTTGCCCCTGGCCAGTTGCTCTTGACCGCATGTTGGACGGGCAGGGCCGTGAATCAGGCTCATATCCTCAACGTGCTCACCACTCCCATACGTCAGCAAATTGGAATATAAACGGATGCAGAATATGATTAAGACAAACAAACGTAGATGCGTAGACCAGACCATACCACACTCGACCAGACCGCCGGTACTTTTCTTCATCCTTCACTATGACGCATGACCAGTCCGCCCAGACAGAGGCAGGCCACTCCGCCGCAATGGCACTGCAAAGCCAAGCGATCAAGGACAGCCGCTTCGCAAACGTAGTGAGTAGTCTCGTCCACAGGTTTCCAGTCTTTCTACTGACATCCTAGTCCTTCACCGGTAACGGCGGGTTGAGCGGTGATGACCTGGCCGGACGGCTAGACTACGACCTCTGGTCCTTGATTCAGCAGTTTGATAAGGCGCGCAGGACGCTGGACACATATCGCGACGCTGCGCAGAAGGAGAACCTAGAGCGGTCCTACATTCTACAGCAGCAGCACAACAACCTGAACGCTCGCTGGTCGAGCAGCTATGGCGAGCTACAGAAAGAGGCCCAGAAGAGGGCCCGAGACCTCCAGAAGGTTGTGAAAGAGCTCGAAAATGCAAGAGCCGAACTCGAAGAAAAGAGGAAGGAAAGCCAGTTGAATGACATGGCCGTGCGTGAGCTCCAAGAGACCGTTGAAATGCAGAACAGCGAAATTGTTCGAGCACGCGAGATTCACGCCCAGCTCGACAATGCGGAAAAGGAGTTGGCCGAATGCAGATCAGTCAACCAAGCGGTCGAGGCAGTGTTGGAGATGAAGAAGACACACATCGTGCAACTCGAGTCCGCCTTGGGGGAGATGACCGCAAAGAATGACCGGCTGGCGGCTGATCATATCGAGCACGAATCACTCAAGTTGCAATTTCGCTCTCTCGAAGCCGAGCACGCCGAAGCTCTGGACATCGCTAGCGGTCTATTCGACGGAGAAATCGGTACCACACCGGCCGAGCTCATTGGCCAGAACAGGGCTTTGGGGCAGCAACTTCGGGAGCTCCAAGCCGAAAACAAGGCCCTCGCAGAGCGCCTGGCACAAGAGATGGGAGCGGAAGCGGACCGTGATGGTTCGTCTCGCGGCCAGTGCCGTCACAACCACTGCAATCACTGTAGTGACGAGGGGAAGGAACAAGTCCCTGATGCAAAGGTGGGGGGTGCCGTGGAAGGCAAAGTCGACGAAGGCAAGGCGAAGAAGAGGAAGCGGACCAAATGATGGTCTGCGCCATGAACCAGTGGGCGCTCAAGCCGTGAATAGGGACTAAGATAAATTCATATCTGCTTTAGCCATGCATACATACAGTACTGCACTGTGCAGTACAGTCTTGATCAAAATAGCTACATGTCATTTGCCATGTAGCACAGGTCTGGCCAGCCATGCATGAGTACATACCACCTTATGTATCTGATTGACTGATATATATGCCGACCTGTTGTTCTTTTACATCCCTTTACATCCCTTTACACCCCTTCACTTCTATTCACGTTCCTTCACAGTCGTCAGCTGATACAGAGCCTACCTTTCTCATGCTTTCCCATTTACTTATACTCCTTGCGTCGTCGCCAAGCACTTTCTCTTCGCGCTCAGGTCAACATCCATCACGCTATGAAGGCAGAGACCTGTCGTGTGAGGTCACCAGTGACTCCGCCGCTGGATTGGGCTTCCGAGGAAAACGCGGCCTGGCCTACAACGATGCCCGGCAAGTTGAGTACTTCTTCGCGAGCAGCCTTATGTGTGAGTCATGTAGCTGGG
This sequence comes from Verticillium dahliae VdLs.17, assembly GCF_000150675.1. Classification (NCBI taxonomy): domain Eukaryota; kingdom Fungi; phylum Ascomycota; class Sordariomycetes; order Glomerellales; family Plectosphaerellaceae; genus Verticillium; species Verticillium dahliae. Next base: position 454,906 of record NW_009276931.1, read on the forward strand.
CGTACAACTGGGACTCGCGAGACACCGGCCTCATCGGAAGGGGCACCGACTTTGTCCCGATGCTGTGGAGCCCAGCAGACGATCATACTCAGCGGTGGAAGCTGAATGTTGAGGATATGATTAGAAAAGGGTCCAGGCATGTCCTGAGCTTCAACGAATGCGACATTGCCTCACAATGCAACAGGAGTGCCATGGAAGCTGCAGACGCGCACGTGAAGCACATGAATCCACTTTCGACTCGGGTCAGGATCGGTGCACCTACAGTGTCGAACAGCAACCTGGCAGGCGAAGGATTAGAATGGCTCCAAGCCTGGGCAGACGTCTGCAAGGAGAAGGGCTGCGTGTATGACTTTTGCCCAATCCACTGGTACTCCTTTCCAGAGAGCACTGCAGATCTGTTCCACCATATACAGCGGGCTTCTGCCATCTGTGGTGGCAAACCTATCTGGCTGACTGAATTTTCTACGTTGCCACTGAGCCAAGGCGGTAGAGAAGTCGCTGAGTGGCTTAGGGGACAGCTGCCCAAGCTAGATCTTCTCGATTCTCTCGAAAGATATGCTTTTTTTATGGTTGACGGGAAGCTGGTGGCAAATGGGCTTCCCACTCCAGCAGGTGCAGTGTACGCAGCGTGAGTGGGATGTCTGTGGTGGGGATATGAACCCGCCGATTGTTCGCAACGCCTTCAAGAGCTTTTAAACAATGATCCGTAGTTCTGGCTTTTATTTCAAGTCTATCTTTTCTTGATATGGACTCTCAAATGCTAATGCACAGTCGTAGCGATCGCAGTAGCCCTCTCCCTGCCCTCACTGCCGTGCTACTTGTCTGTCAAAGGCCGTGATGATCCCATTCAGGAGCTTCGTATAGATGACCGTGAGGGAGATCAAAATACCGCACATAGCTGAGACAATGCTGATGGACACTTTGGCCGTGATAGAAAACTCTCCACCGTTGCTAGTGGCGATGCTGATCACGACGGAGAAGAGTGCGATCAGTGAATGGGAGACCCCAGGTCTTGCCACCTGTCAACCGCAAGCCACTCAACAGCACCTCAGCCAACTTACTCACATGAAGACGTGTGCAATCAGCCAGACGTAGTTCTTCCTCCACTTCCACCAAAGCCAAGATGACCCTGAGAGGCCGATCCCGCAGAGAACGCCGGCGAGAGGCAGGAGCTGCACGTTGCGGACAGCCTCCTGGAGAGCCTGCCCTCCGTAATGTCGACCGAGGCTTTCGGACTTTTCGATGGAAGTGAAGGTGTTGGGAAGGACAATGAAACCCGCCAGAGTGATCCAAGCGCAGATGGCCGCGAGAACGTTGTAGCGCGTCGGAATCTGGTTGGATCTGATGGACATGGCCATGTAGCGAGTATGTCGATTGGGAAAAGGCATGGCATTCATCGTTATGCATGTCGTGGAGGACGCATGTACAGCCTGGTGACCTGCAAATGCCCTCCCGCGCAAGGTGGCCTTCAACCTACCCCATGGTTGGGTTATAGTTGTACCTAAGTATTCTCAGCATCTCAGCGCGTTTTCGCGTTGAGTCCTTCGCTTTGGCCTTGTACTGATAGCTTTAGCCCCAATTGCGTCCCTGGCTTACTACAGCACACTTAAGTAGGACCCTGTCATGGTCTGGCTTCTCCCTCGAGTGCTCTACTTGCGTGCTGTACAGTCCAGTACCTTCTCCATCGATCGATTTCTGTGCATTGAAATCGCGGCGAGTATCACTGAACAGGACAGCATGCGCTTGATCAGTGCGCTGTGTGTGGTACTGGGCGCGGTATCACCGGCACACGGAAATGCTGTAAGAGCGCTTGCTCGGAGATCGAAATCCGATGCTGCCTGTTTTCGAAGGGCGAGTCCCACTGCTACACCGACAGACCTCGACAAACCTCTACAAACGAGTCACATCAAGGGTGAAATGACCTATTACGACCTTGGCTTGGGATCCTGCGGGCTGGACGATAGCGGCAAAGATGACACAGACAGCATCGTCGCTCTTTCGCATCTCCAAATGGGGGAGCAGTCAAACGACAACCCGTTCTGCGGCCGAACTATTTCAATACGTATGGGAGATAAGATGACGGAGGCTACGGTGCGGGATAAGTGTATGGGATGCGCCACGGAAGACATCGACGTCTCCAAGGCTGTATTCAACGATCTTGTTGGCTCGCTTGATGCGGGGCGCGTACGAGTCGAGTGGTGGTTCAACTAATTATGGCGGCAGGCAGTACATCCGGGGTGCAAGACGTAGTATACATGATGAAAAGTAGATTGAAATAGTCAGACAATTACGGAGCATAAACTTCCTTGCATCTACGTCCTCGCCCATACAGTATGTAACAACCATCCGTGAAATCTATTCGTATCAACGGCCAATGCCCCTCATCCCAATCTTAGACATACACATCCGCTTCTGGACGGGGCAGGATCGGCATCAGCGCAGCAAAGAGGTCATCTTCGGATATACAAAGGTTCCAGTCGAGCAGCAATAATACCTGTCTTTCCATCAGATTGATGTCGTCGCAACTCAACCTGAACGCATAGTTCCGGGTCACGATATGGCTGAGATGGGCCCAAGTCTTGTTTGTGTATGGCGTGTCATCGTGGTACTTCACACTCAGAATCAAGACGATCAGGAAAATCCTGTGGCAAGTATAGGGCGATCCTTGACATGCTTGCAAGCGCTGTTTGAGCCTCGACAGGTAAATGATCGTCGACATGAGGATCGGGGTGGTGATCTTGGATGTCGCGCTTAGATGAAGGATAAAGCTGTCGAGCGGCGGTAGTCGAAGGTTCAAAATTGCGAGGGCCCTGGACTCGCGAGTATGTCCTTGGCAACGGCTTTGGTAGGCCTCTGAGAGTCCTTCTCGTAACGGATTGCATACCACTACTTCTGATGCAGCCTGAGCCAGGTATGAGACCATTGATGCATGAATAGGCTGGTTGAGGAAGTGGTGGAGTGATGCTATGTCGACTTTCCGGGTCAACATGGTGGTGTGATACTGTACTCCTGAAGGTTGAGGGTCCTCATCACCCATTGTCTATTGTATCAACCCTTCATCTTATTCCTCTTCGTCGTTTGAGGCAGCCAAAAGCAGGCTATTAGATAAAGCCTTGGTTTGGGTGCTATTTGTAGTCCCAATTCGAGTCCCAACTACCATTGTGGGCTACAAAGCCCGGAACCTGCACCAAAGCCACGACCTGAAGGACTTCGACTATGAGTCTTTTGCGACTTTTAGATGCATCTTCTCTCACGCGTCATACTGATGCTGCCTCTTAGCTTGTACTGTAAGACTGGGAGTTAATCGCTTGTCTTCATCAACATGCCATTCCAAGACGGCGAAACTCTGGGCAAACCTTCCGGCGGTTATGAGACCCTATGTGAACCTTTCGGCGTCCTCCCAGAAGGGCAACGCGTCATAACAAGACCGGTGAGCAGCTGGGTTCCAGACGAGTTGACGACCACCTACGTCTATGAGTTTCGGATTGATCCAGCACGACCCGCTTCACATGTCGCCATCTGTCTTAACGGCACAAAGTTTGCTCAAGGCTTTGCGGCAGTCATATACGGCCATGCCCCGGTTGGACCTAGCATGGGACCCCAGCACTTCGTTGGCAGCCTGGGGCCAACAAAACTGAGCAGCTTCTTCAAGATATCGCCGAGAGAAGGCACAACCGGTATTACACTATTCATCATTGTGAGGCCACAGTCGAAGGTGGACAAGATGGTTGAGGAAAATAAGACCAGAGAGAGATCGGGTCCGTTGATAGAGCTAGGTTGAGATCTTGCTTCGGCCATGCCCTCTGTGATGTGCCTGGCGGCATGTCTTGCGTAGCTACTACGACCGGCAAGGAAACATGCAGGCCTGGGAGGATTGATCACGCCTCCCATCGCTGGCTGTTCGATCACTGGAGGAATCAGTATGTAGCATTCAACCTGGGTTCAAAGACGTCACCAGACCCAGCAGTGACAGCGTCGAAAGGGTCAACGGCCCTGGCAGTAGGCATGGCGAAAAGTGACTGGGATGACCATAAATGATTCGAAGGAGGGATTCTAGGGCGTGTGGATTGTAGCAACGCCTGTTCCGTTGTGTTAACGAGGGGCATTTGTGGTACAGTATCATATGAGTTTGTTATAAGATCTCAAGGAAACGCCTCATATAGATCAAATTACTTTGTACATGAAAGCTCAGTCAATACAATGCCAATGCCAGAGACAAGAACCCTCCGAATCAGGTTACGAGAGGCTTTGTCTCAACAGGTGAGCCAGGGGACTTGTGGCGACAGTAGGAAACCCCATGTGCAAATAGAGTGATGCCACGCTCAGAACAGCTGGTTGCCGCCCTTTCGCATCCGCTAACGACTGGGTTGGCAGAGGCCGATTTCGCTATGCCGCTGACATAACTAATCTTTCATCCCCTGCCCTGCACCTCAGCAAAACACTCTCAAGGCTGACATGAACCAGAGGCTAGGCGCTACCTCTTTAGACTCTCGCCAGCTTGCGTCGCACAGTATTCCAGTACATGAGTCCGTCCTGGGAATTGGCCTTAAAAATGCGCTTAGAGTGCTTGCATTATTCTAAATAATAGGCTAACCCTGTCCTCTATATACACTAATATAGCATCATTCGCCTACGTCTCCCTACAACCAGGCTATAAAGAGCAGACTAATGCGAGACTCCTAAGGAAGGTAAAAGTATAAAGAGATAGTAAGGACGATAGTAAATAATCCGAAAAAGCATTTATGAAGGCCAGGACAAGACTGCGGACTACGGGATTAACTAATAGCAAAGAATTGCTCTTATGATCAGATGAAAAGTGGCTAGGTAGGGAACGACAGTACTGAGGCGTGCTTCGAAAACTGCAACCAAAGCCTGGCCTGACTTACCGTTCGCAAAAACGGCATTCTCAGAATGGGGGGCTGGCCGACCAGCAGGGGGGGAACTCTCCGTACTCAACAAGATTGACACACGCAGAGGTCGTTACTGTTCTCTCACTGCGCAAGTTAACTGATGACTTGAGATGTGCATTGCGTGACAGAGTTAATCGGCTTCGACAGAGGCCCTTCTCTGGAACTGACCGGGCCACTGATCAGACAACGTCCATCTGCGGGGGCCAACTCCACAGCCAGATGAGAACCCCCCAAACATCTTTCATGTCGTCAATGAAGACGCGTACATTAATGTGAGTGGATAGCAGACCATGATCACTTCGTAGAACCAACGGTTCAGATTCAGGCGTGTTTAAATGGACACTGGGGTCAGGCAAACAGACATTTCATCCTGAGAAGTAGGTTTGCGTGAGATTCTGAGATGGTGCGAGGAGGAATGATACTGGTCTGAAGTAGAAGAAGAATCCGAAATCAAACTTGACATCTCCAAGCCGGACCAGCGCCAAACTTGAGTCCTATGGGGTCTCGAAATCCCGCAACTGCTCATCAATATGGTCCTTTGGCCAGGCGCCTGACCAAATTGTTTCGCATGCGGAGCATCCGCATCGTCACGGCCCGGGGCAAATGGCTGGTGATGTTTGTTGATACTAAGTATTAGGGGATCGTCAGGGTTAACCAGATAGTTCGATGCCATTTGGGACATGTTGCTGGTGGAAGGGGGATAGCTCAAGTAGGAATGTGTCCATGACGAGAGGAACAGGGTCGGCACGATGTCATTGAGTGGCGTTCAAACTGTACTGGACAGGGTGAGGATGGAGTTTCAAAGAGACTTATACGAACGATTCTAACCATCTTCTCCCAGACAGAATCAAGGAGACCTACACTCCATGTGCTTTATCGTACCAGGCTGAAGAAGTGACAGGAATGCTCCTTGTTATGTCTGCAGTCCGGGCCCTTGTTCGCACCAGCGTGTACTTTGGTATGGGATGCTTGGTGCAGCCTTACCGCTCTCCGCAAGATACGCGACATCCAGAAAAGTGCAGGAGGCGCTATAAGCCCTACGAAAAAAACCTACCTCATGTCGAGACTATCGTTGGAAATGGATGATGACGATGGACAACGATGCTGCAACAACTTGTGCGAATGCTAGAGCCGTTCCCCAATCCCCCCCAGTCGCCCTCCAGAGGACTAGGCAAAGCCATATGATGGCAAATCCTGACCAAGCAGCTGAGATTCTCGGCAACAATTCTACCCTCATTCTATCTTTCTGCCATCCTAAAACGAAGTGCAGGCCTCTCATCCGAACCGTTCCATGGAATTGCTGATTCGTACGAGGCAGTGCGACTCGATTTTTACCCCTATTCTGGTTAGAAAATGATTGATGCTACGGGGGTAGGTAGAAGAAAGATGTTCATGGTACTTTGTGTCGTATATGCAACTCTGTTGCGTCCAACCTTCCAGCGTGTGTAGTCCGTTGGCTTTCTTAGGGTCCCGGGCACAGTCACGAAGCAGCGACGGGAACAGAAGCCGAGTACGGCGCTGCACTGCTTCCTCCGCGGCGGCTCTGATACAGGGTTGGGACCACTCATCCATACCAACGAGGCATTGGTCACTGTGTTCGTCGTCGTCCAGGCATACCTCGTCAATATCAAGATATGGACCCGTCGGGTGTTTCGCTATGATTCTCTCGCATTCTGCAGCGACGTTGTTTGCTTCCACTGGATCCATACAGATCGGATAGCGTTCATCCGGTTCAACAATACCAGCAAAGGCAAACTACGGTTTCAACAATGTCAGCCATGCCAACCAGAGCGATCTTTTCGGCCTTACGTTGACTTCCAGTACTCCGTCGATTCCATAGTATGGCAGCCATTTCTTCCACGGCCCCAGATACCGGTAACACGTATCCACCAATCTCCGATAGATTTGCTCGTCTGACTCACAGGCAGTTTCCCAGGACATCATCTTCCCATACATTGGTTTCGGGCTGGTAAACATATCGGAGAATCCTACCACCTGTGGAGGCTCTGTTGGTCGAACACATGGCACGAGAACAGCATACTGGCCCTGCGTAGGACTCTCGAGGCAGAGGAAACAGCCTTGCCCCGCTCGATCTCGATCATCATACATGGTTGAAGTGACTCGAGGGAAACACAGGGCAGTGGCCTCAGCCTGGCGTTCGATGTTGTGTGCAAAGCTCATCGAGAAAATTCTGACAAGTATGCGGAATGTGGGCTCGAAATGGGAAGTTGGTTCGTGGACAGCTGTGGAATAGCTGGCTGCTCCATCAGGCATCGGTTGTGAAGATGGGCTGTCAGCCCCCTTAAGGCAGGTCGTACAGTGACCAATGATTGACCTGTGACAGGCAATACAGCTTATGCTCGACCAATGGTTGCAAAAGCCTTCCACAAATCGCATTTGGCCGAGCTATGCATAGAGCACGAAAGACGTCATGTCGCCATGGTCAAGTAGTGTCATCACCACACGGTAGACACCGAAAGGTATACCATAGAACCTCACTGCGTGTCTCAAATTCAGGAAACTGGCTTTGCTTCGAAGTAACTCCTTTCCTTCCTCCTCTAATCTTTCGCTGCCACTGGGCGCCTCGACGAGGTGGATTCCCACCTCTCTGCGATTAGCCTTCTTCGCGGGGTCGAATCTTAGCCAGGACGTGCCATGTGATCATTACAAATTTGATGTTGCGGTCAGTCACATCGGTGAACTCAATGGGCCTCGATTAGCTCCTGTATTGTACTCGAGGAGGCTGCTTCCCACAGGCTCCTCACAAGGCCGATGCCTTGGGCTGTTGGCCTAAGGCTCGATTAGTAAGTTCAGTAGCTCGGTGAGCGAAAAGAGAAAGCAAAACTGCTGATCAACCTGCACAGACGAACAGACATTTCAGGATTCGTTGGTGATTTCATGGCGTGAACATGAATGGATCGAAATTCAAGGTCTTGTTTAGGGTCAATCGTCATTCATCAACAACGCACTCGCAGCTCCTGCAGTGATACTGTCGACCAACGACTGCTACTTTGAGCGAGACGTAACAAGCCAGACTTGCACTTTGGAATCTTGTCTGTGAGATGTGACCTGTCACCGCTACGATGGCGGTGACAGGAAGCCGACGCGTAATTTTCCACATCCCCAATTTATCACGTCTGTACCCAAAGTTTTGCTTAGCTGCCAAAATCCCGAATCTGGACCAACGAGCCGGCAGGATGCGCTTTCCAAGTCAGACCGAAATATGCAGGCTTCGCCTGAATCGGCCACCGATGCTGTTCGTGCCGCTAATCTAGCGACCACAATTGCGCGTGGGTGTCGAGCCGTGGACTGATTTACTAGAAGCGACATGAGAAATGCGCCCAGCCACACACAAGAGCCTAGACCATCAGGGGGAAGGGGGGGTGGGGGGGGGGGAGCGCAGATGCTGATCCCCCTATTTGTTCAGTCTCATCCGCCGCAAGACCTGTGGTGGATAGATTTCTTGCCAATGGTTTCCGAGGGCGGGTGTGTCAGATAGCTGCATTACTGACTGTGTGGCCCAGGAGGCGTATAATGGTGATGATAGTGATGACTGGCTATCGTGGCTCCGCCATGCAGTATACCACGGCGTTGGCCGTCCAAAGAGACTCCAAGGCGTTGCGTCTTCTACAGTCCACGTCGCTGCCTGCTCATACGCCACCTCCGCCCTACCTATCCAGCCAATTCTGCGAGTCCTTTCTAGGATCGCCTGAGCGAGTTGTCGACTAAAGAAACATCCGCTCCTCGATTTTCCTCTCACCACCCTGGTGCAGTGTATCGAAATTTCTGACCACGCTGGCTGTCACCAACAAGAACCTTACTCGGTTTGTTTTCAAAGTCTCTTCCAGGGAAATGGCTGTCCTGACGGTGGACCCTCCCACCTTTTTGGCTCTTGATCAGGCTCTGAACGATCATGACTTCCAGAAAAGTCGGACGCTGTATGTCCCCCCCCACCAAATTGCCTGGCGCACATGCCAGAGACCCTAGCCTGGCTGACATGGTGATATCCAGCTACAACGGCCTTAAGAGTGACGAGGACCAGCCTCCTGTTGAAGATCAGCACATCCAGGACCTTGCAGCACTATTCGTCCGCCACCGTGCCGAGAAGATCTTCGGGATTCACCTCATCTATGGGCACTTTCAAATCCTGGAAGGCACTGTCATGGTAGGAACTAACTTTCAGGACCCCGATATGCGCTGGGCCAAGACTCAGACATCAAAAAGCTGGAGCAGTCATCGGTCCACGGGCACATCTTCGTTCTCGTCAACGGCGGCTTATGTGCCTACGAGTTTTAGGACGGGCTTCTACTTGACCTTAGCAATGTCGGGCACGGATTTTTTGCGGAGTTCTCTTGCTACATCACGTCCAATAATCTTGCTGGGCTAATTGGTCTTCAAGTCCTCGGAGGTGGGCCCTGCCGCCATGTCAGCATGTTTGAGCTCGTCCTCGACCAAGGGACCATCATGCTAGGCAATTCCATCGTAAAGGGTTGCCGGCCGACTCGCGTTACTGGCTGGACGTTCGAGTCGTCTGATGGAAAGCCCCGCGTTTGCCAGAGCAACGAAACACATGCGGAGATGTCGAGTGGAAACCATAAAGTGTTCAATTCAGGCAAACCTCTCCCCAAGTTGGAGAATGTGGACGACATTAAAGCTGTCCTTGTCGAGGCTGGTGTCATGTAGCTGCGGCCTACATAGGAATTCAACCTTCACTCATGTTCAGTGTCCATTCCGTTCAGCCATTCTTCGAGCCCCTCGAATCGCGTAGCCGGGTTCGGCAGCAGTCCATCGAGTATCATCATATTGTATCGTCCGCTGTCATCGTTCCTGATCGGTCTCGCCTCAGGCTCATTCGCAAGCCGGCTGGTGAAGCCTCGAGATCGCAGCAGCCCCAAGACCATTGCCGCCTTGATAGACCTGGTAGTATTGTCCCTCAGTCCGCCGACCCCACCGCTCAAGGTCTCCCAGAATAAGCGCGCCAGCTCATCGTAGTCTTCATATCTGATCCGACCCTTTCTCAGGTCCAGCTTGCTCATCACACTCTGCAGTGAATGTAGGTTAGTGCCGAAGGGGCCAATCTCGGCCTCGGCCCAATCAATGACGCCGACCAGATGGCATGACTCCTCTCCCACGATGATGTTGCAGTCCCCAAAATCTTTGCGCAGAAGAACCATGGGAAGGGAGAAGATGCTGGGCAATGACGCCAACGTGGCGCGGATAACCGGTGAAGCTGGTCGGGCAGCGCGATGAGCAGCATCTGAAGCTCTTTCTGGAAGATCTCAGCCATGCAATCGCAATCGGTCCGGCCAACCTCCTGCGGCGTCTTCCAGGCAAGAGCAAAGAATCTACGTCAGAAAAGATCAGCACAGCTCGCAGTACAGATGATAGGCTACGGCAGACCTTGCAACATCCTGCATCGGGTTCTTACGACAGGCTTTCCTCTCGGGTGAGTTTTCTGGAAATCTGTGAAAGCGTTTGAAGTCCAGATAGCTTATCCCTCGCATACGAGCCATGACGTAGACGAGTAGAGGCTCCCGCCTAGGTGTCGTGCAGTCTTCGCCGAGCTGTTGCTTGAACGATACGTCTGGCGCTAAGGTGTTGAAGACCTGTCGGGCAAGAGCCGCGGTCTCCACCTTCAGCCCGAGAGTCTTGAGGCGAAACTGAACGATGTGGCCAAGGTTTGGTCCAGCGTATACCGTGTACGAGCAGGCTCCCTGCACTGCGACTGGAACGACTTGGTCACCGTCAACGAGCTCCCTGGCTAATGCATCGCAACTTGCGCGGGGGATCGACGTCTTGGAGAAGAAGGCAGCGATTTCGTCCTCCACAACGTACTGCTGGTTTTCTGAGCCCATGGTGGTCTACTTTTGTTGTAAAAGCAGGCCTCTACGATAGAAGCAGGTCATCTATCGTTTTGGACATTGCTGGTGAACTTTGTCTTAGCCAGGAAACAGCGCCCAACTGGAGTCGGCACCTGAGGTGGAGGGAGGTGCAGTGGTTTAGGCACCAGCGCCATGTCGTCCTGAAGATGCGACACCAACAAAGAAAGAAATAAACAAACGGCTCTGGACCACCCCCGGAAGATCAAGAACTACTCGTGTGTCTTACCTTCTTACAAGCTCTGCGCCAGGCGATACTCCAGATCTAATCAGGAGCACGAAGTTTGTGGTTGTGCACCTGGTAGCCCTTTCAACGCGGCGACAGCCCTGGGGTTTCCTACCTGGCGATTGGCTCCACCACTTTCTAAACGATACGCCGATTCGGGATCCAATATCTTAACGGTGAGCTTATTGTCACAAGGAAGAAGGCTAGGGTCCGCCTATCGTTGGGTCTGTAGCTCCGAAAGTTGCAACTGCAAAGAATGACTTCAAGAGGGCAGCCGCGGTAGAACCAGCCATGGCCAATACTCCAACGACGAAGGCTGCTGGGATGAAGCGCTGACCGACCCAGGGCTGCGGACATCTTTAGTCAGCGCGCTTATATTATCAGTGACACAGCACACCTGGTCTACAATGGACGACAATCCTAGTTCACTGTGGACGACACACCCAGTCCATGGTGGAGGACAAACCCGGTCCTCGATGGACGACACACGGAATGGACCGCAGGCACATTCAATCACTTAACCACGCTACTCGCCAGTAACAAGGTGCCCAGGCTCTCTTTCTCACAACAGGCGGCCCGCAAACCACTACTGCCCCAAGTGAGACAGGAGCAAAAGGGCGGACGCATTGGCCATCGCAAAGCCCAGCCGGCCAGCATACAAAAGGCTGTCGCTGCACTCGAGATGAGTGATACGTGACGGAATTACTCTGGTTGAGCCGTAAGCCGCTCACAGTTCAATTAATGCTTAGCTCGAACCACATGCATCTAGATTCCTTCCATGCGTGTGCCTCACCAGCACGATCGAGACTGAAGCAGAGGCGTTTCTACATACATTGACTGACTGGAGTCCCCAAACGTGATACCAGAGTGCCGAAAGACACGAGAACTACATATAGGGCAGCCACAGCTTACACTCGTCTCAGATCGACAGCAGCAACGCGAAGGTCAGACTATACCATAGAGGTTTTGCATATCTGGCCTCGCTTATGACAATCTCTGAGGTCGGTTCAGGAATGTGGCCGGTCTCCATGACACCACCCTTCCCTCGCGTCGAGTTGGCGAACAGCGGCCTTTTCGTGAGAGTTTGTTGACTAGTGGGTGGCATTGATACAGGAACAGGTAGTGTGACAACAGTATGCTTCGTTGGCTGCTGAACCGCGAGGGAGACACTTGAAGACTCTGGCGAGAACACACAACTACAAGAGGTTTCGAGCGTACCAAATGAACGACTGGACCACCCTGATGGATATGAAATCGATGTGCTCATTGGATTCACGGCAACGTTGTCGACTGCCTGCGGCGCGTACCGGGTGGAGTTGGTAGAGTTTTGCGTACCCAACATGTAAACTCTCGATTCCCCACGGACTGCACCAAGGGCAGAGACCACGATGAAGCAGAATATCCCAGAAGCGTGGACCATTATGAGAGGCTTCAATGTCAAAAGAGGGTGGTGGTACAATACTGTGGTGGTGGTGGTGGAGGTGCAGGGCGCGAACAACAGTGCCGAAGCCTTTGCATTATCTAATACTGGAATGGAAGTCCCTGTCCAGGTCTTCGTACGGCTCCTAAGTCCCTGTACACGTCCTTTTGCCGAAACTAGTCATGCTGCGAACGATGGCATCCCGCGGTCTTCTCAAAACCTCACTCCATTCCTGCTCTGATATTTTCGTATTGGCTGTTGGGGTAGTCAAGTTGATTCTGAGCCTGACCCGTGAATGGGCCCAAGAGTTCAGAACTCATAGAGATCAAACTGTTTTCATCCGCCCTATCGCCGCTCGCTTCCCAGAACATGGATCCCGCGAGTCCTTTCTCTTTCAGGTAGGAGATCTTTTGCCGAACGGAGCGCGGCGTATCGTATGAGATGAACTCTCTTCTCTCAGCGTCGTAGCTGAATGACGCCATGGACACGTCGGCGTGCCTGCAGGGCCGGGGGGCGTTAAGAGTGTAAAACCGACGAGGGGGAAGGATTTGATCAGACAAGTCGAAGGGTCCTATGATGTTGTGTGTGTCGGTGGTTGAGGGTTCTGATGTGGGAGACAGCTGAGAAACACAGGTGTCTCTGAGCACGTGGGGGGGGGGGGTGCGGCAGGCCTGGGGGTGGAGCGCTGATCGGGGGTCCAGCAGGCGGGAAGCGTAAGGAGGTCGAAGAATGATTGAAAGAGGTGAAGCAATGAATAAAATCAGACCACAGCATAAAGACCGACGGTTATCCATCGCTCTGCCCAAGGCTGGCGTGGGAAACCGTGAAAGGA
>NW_009276931.1:468272-469401 GCF_000150675.1 Verticillium dahliae VdLs.17
GAAGAACCATGGGAAGGGAGAAGATGCTGGGCAATGACGCCAACGTGGCGCGGATAACCGGTGAAGCTGGTCGGGCAGCGCGATGAGCAGCATCTGAAGCTCTTTCTGGAAGATCTCAGCCATGCAATCGCAATCGGTCCGGCCAACCTCCTGCGGCGTCTTCCAGGCAAGAGCAAAGAATCTACGTCAGAAAAGATCAGCACAGCTCGCAGTACAGATGATAGGCTACGGCAGACCTTGCAACATCCTGCATCGGGTTCTTACGACAGGCTTTCCTCTCGGGTGAGTTTTCTGGAAATCTGTGAAAGCGTTTGAAGTCCAGATAGCTTATCCCTCGCATACGAGCCATGACGTAGACGAGTAGAGGCTCCCGCCTAGGTGTCGTGCAGTCTTCGCCGAGCTGTTGCTTGAACGATACGTCTGGCGCTAAGGTGTTGAAGACCTGTCGGGCAAGAGCCGCGGTCTCCACCTTCAGCCCGAGAGTCTTGAGGCGAAACTGAACGATGTGGCCAAGGTTTGGTCCAGCGTATACCGTGTACGAGCAGGCTCCCTGCACTGCGACTGGAACGACTTGGTCACCGTCAACGAGCTCCCTGGCTAATGCATCGCAACTTGCGCGGGGGATCGACGTCTTGGAGAAAGAAGGCAGCGATTTCGTCCTCCACAACGTACTGCTGGTTTTCTGAGCCCATGGTGGTCTACTTTTGTTGTAAAAGCAGGCCTCTACGATAGAAGCAGGTCATCTATCGTTTTGGACATTGCTGGTGAACTTTGTCTTAGCCAGGAAACAGCGCCCAACTGGAGTCGGCACCTGAGGTGGAGGGAGGTGCAGTGGTTTAGGCACCAGCGCCATGTCGTCCTGAAGATGCGACACCAACAAAGAAAGAAATAAACAAACGGCTCTGGACCACCCCCGGAAGATCAAGAACTACTCGTGTGTCTTACCTTCTTACAAGCTCTGCGCCAGGCGATACTCCAGATCTAATCAGGAGCACGAAGTTTGTGGTTGTGCACCTGGTAGCCCTTTCAACGCGGCGACAGCCCTGGGGTTTCCTACCTGGCGATTGGCTCCACCACTTTCTAAACGATACGCCGATTCGGGATCCAATATCTTAACGGTGAGCTTATT
>NW_009276931.1:469770-472726 GCF_000150675.1 Verticillium dahliae VdLs.17
ATCAGAGACGGCTTCGTCCAGAGATTGACGGCCGGAGGCCCCGGTGAGCTTGGACGCCTGTAAAGCCCGGTAGGTCTGGGCTTTGTTTGACATGCCTGGGAGGTGTCTTCTAGTTCTGCCTTGCCTGTATCTGGCATCTCGTATCGATGATGAATGGCCTTCACCTCGGCGTCAATACAGGCACGGCACTGCTTTCTTGTGCGGAAGTCGCTTCGCCTGGGAGCTCCAGCCGTGAATCCGTGACTTTGGGGCTACGTGCCCTTTTGGTGCTCATTATCTTGATGGATTCACGGCTGATGGAGTCGCGGATTGGCAGGAGGCGTCGCAGTGGATGCAGGGCTCCCCTGATGAGGCTCTTGACAGCATCGCAACATGGTCGAGAGCATATGAATCGGTCCAGGGTGTCCTCTGCGCCCAAATTTCTCTTTCTGAACGACCTACGCTTGCAGCACAGGGAGCACTCCGTCCCCACAACCCGGTTAGTCTTCATGCTTCAGTTGCGTGTGTTGTGCTTGAGTTGTGCTCTGGTACACGATCGGCCATCGGACCGTGCTGGGGGGTATGCTACCTGGCGCGGGACGGCAAACGTTTTTGTAGTGGTGGGGAAATGACCCAAATCCGGCCCTGGCATTTCCCCATTGAAGGTCTCAACAGGGACCCAGGACGCCGACCCATATCCAGGGCGACAATCTACATATATCTCTGGCCCTGCATCAGTTGGATTGCTACATGGCCACAAGCACTCCATCATTACATACGGTGCAACACTGGAGCATCTCAGAATGAAGCCCCGCAGTCCTACAATGTGGCTGGGGCTCAGTGGCTGTGAGAACAACTACGATCTCATAGTCTCGAATCGGCTTCGTCTCGTCACAAGCCATCTGCCGCGACCAGACACGCAACGGCCGAGCCTGGTTGTGCTGGTTGGCGGCAGAGCCAAGTCGATTGCGCTCCATGCCATGTTCGGTGTGAGGATCGCGCAGCCCGCGACTGGGTCGCCAGGATCGAATGAGATCCACTTGCATCTAGCTCCACAGACCAGCTTTCATGAGAGGCCTGTATTGCTAGCCGAAGGCCATCTATACAATAGTCATGCCAGGGTAGTGCCCACAACCTGTCCACAGGACGCCAGAAGACAGGCCATCATTTGGACGGCCCAGTCAGGTATGGAGCGTCGCGTTACTGGTGAGCTGTACTGTCGTCTCCTGGCCCCCTTTGCCGACGTTTTCTGCTTTTTCTGTGATGACCTCGACGGCGGTCTGGAGGGCGTTGCTCGCCACCTGGCGACATGGCTGGACCATGGCCCCCAAGCCCAGAACCCTGCAAACGCGCACCCAAAGATCGTAGTCGTAAGCTCCACCGTCCTTCATGGTGTCCAAGGTGAAGCCAAGGCAAAGACAGACCTGTTGGCGATGTTGGAGAAGGAGACGAGAAGAGAGACATCGAACTTGTCCGCCTACATCAGTTTCGTTACTGTCCTGCCCCACACCAGTGTGTCTGCTACCGCCCGCTACAGGGCGTTGAAGGAGCGCATCATGAGAATCTCGGATGACGTGCGGCAGAGCAGAGTGGATGCACGATGTTTGTTCTCGGCCACGCATGTCGCTGCATTGCTGGACGGTGCTTGCGACCACTTTGCAAGTGCTTCCGATTTACCTTTCGACCTTGTCCAAGAGTCGAGACGCCGCAACCCAGTTCCAGAAAACCTTGAAAGCCATGTCACAGAGTTTGTCGGCCGGGGCACGCCGCAGACGGAGCTCGTTACTTTTGCGATGCCCGTCATCGGATCGAGCCTGTTTCTAGACGCCTACCCGCCGGGCGCACATCGTACGTGGCTCCGTGGGAATGAGGCCACGAAGTATTGCAGCTGATTCTGATGTAGTCTTTGATCCTGTCGACGTCTTTGAGGGGCTCTACAGTGACATGCTCAACAGGGCGTTTTCCAACGAGTCCATGCCTCTCGGTAGGGATGGCAGCACATGCATGCCGAGCGATGGGCTCATCCAACTCGTCAAAGCTCACTTCGTAGGATGCTTCAGCGAACTCGCTCGACATTCCGGTTCCGCTTCGGACATCCACCTACGCTTGCTCCGGAGATTCAAATCCCACTGGCTCCGGATCCATAGCACTCGCCTCTGCCTCTCCTGCCTGTCACACGTGCCTCAGTACGGCCTCTCCTGCGGACACGTTCATTGTGAGGCTTGCGTATGGGACTACGGCAGGCCATCTGATGAGGACCCATGGGTCACGCTGTATGGTCAATGTCATCTCTGCGACACCCTGCTGAGTGAGGAGGCTGTCATCCGAAGGCATCCACCAACAGCCGGCGTGGGAGTGTTTTGCCTCGACGGTGGCGGGGTCCGAGGGATCGTGTCGCTAGAGATCTTGAAGCGCATCCACGAGGCTATCAAGCTTCCAATCCCGTTGACTCGGTTCATCAAAATCTTTTTCGGCATCAGTTCTGGTGAATGCTTCCGTCAGACGCGTCGGTACCTGACTAACACGGTCTAGGCGGCCTCATCACGGCCGAGCTATGTCTCAACGGGTCATCGATAGACCAAGCCATCCAGCGGTTCGGCATCTTAGCAAAACAGGTCTTTCATCGTCGCCGAGGCGTCAGGATTCCTTTCCTGCCCTCGCTCCTGAGGCGATGGATTGACCATGGCCTCCGCTACTTTTTTCCCTTCCCTCAACTTGCACAGCTCATCAACATTCTGCTATGTCTTTTTGCGGATGGGCTCTATTCCCCCACGAACATAGAAGAGGCGCTTCGAGTGACATATCATACCAGGGGTTTGTTGGACGTGTCTCATTCGAGCGCCACTGGTACACACGTAGGCCTGCCCGTTGCCACGATTGACAAGAAGCCGCTAGAGAGGATCTTCACCAACTACAATGGCGTGGGCAAGAGACCTCGCAATCAAGGTAAACGCCCCAAGACGCGGGATTCTCTCCG
>NW_009276931.1:477528-479655 GCF_000150675.1 Verticillium dahliae VdLs.17
TGGTACCCGCTGATGGAGCGAGCGAGCCTTCCACCTGCTCATCAGGACAGTCACACCTCAGTACAGACGTGGGAAGAAGAGGAGGCGTTCGACTGCTCCGATCGGGATCAATTGCTTTGGAGGAGATGATGCTGTTACAGTCGCGTTGTGCCTGCGTCCATGACAGCCCTGTGGTGAGAGCGACCACACTGACTATGATCGACCGCATTTTTGCTGGGCACGGGATTATTGCTGGGCGCGGGATTATTGCTTAACGCTGGAAATGATGAAGGCTACCTCGAATGTTCGAGCGAGTGCTGTTTTGGGTGGGCGCTCTGCGTATGTATATGGGAAGGGAAGAGGACAGATGTTGGGCCCTAGTGATGGCCTCGTGTTTGCCATGGCCAGTGACAATAAGCAGCGGTCTCAGCCGAGACCACGTTGGCGGCCATTTTCCATACACATATACAGAAAGGTGTCTGCACCATCGCCTCGGCCGACCGAATGAAATCAAGACTGCAGTGTTCTGTGCATCTTGTACAGTATTGTACATGAACCGTACCCTGTACATGAACTGTACGTGCTGCTCGACAGCTTAGCCATAGAATCATACGTACAGTACATGTACGCCAAAGTCCTATCGGAATGGCGCCTACCCTTTCCGCAGCCTGTGGCCAGGTCGGCGAGGTATCTCAGCGACCACAACGCCTGCCTGCCGTCCTCACCCCCGCCATAGCCGGGGCTTTCTTCATAGGCATTCTGATCGCTTCCCTTTCTAGACACTGGGTCAAGAGGCAGCAATTCCTCATAGCTCGCCAGAACGACCCATGCTTGACATGGGAAGGGTTCAGCCGACTGCAAGACATGAACCCACATCAACGCTGGGAGGAGTATGAGATACGTCGTGACCAACTGATCCACAAATCTGGGGGCGCAAAGACGGATCCCAAAGAAAGGCCACATTGACCTCACTGGGCCACAATGACGAAAGGCCAAGAAGCAAGATTTCTTATCGGTGCGGGTGTACAGTATGTACATACCTACAGCATGCTGGCACAGCGTCAGGTCCTGAACCTATTTGGGCGGACAAGAGTAAACATCGACACCCCATTTTGGGTACTCCTCTAACGTGCATGATAAGCAAGTGGGCCAAACAAGCAAGTGGGCCACCTGACGACGAAAACGCGACCTTCTTACGTTAACCATTAATTCCTCCACCAACAACGATGTCTCCGCCCTCACAAGAACGTCAATTACAGCTTGCTCTTCAGGCTATTCAAAATGACCCAGATCTCAGTATACGCGCTGCGACAAATATCTTTGGTGTTCCCCGAATGACCTTGACGCGTCGACTACGCGGTATTACTTCGCAACGCGACAGGATCCCCCTCAATCGAAATTTGACGGAGCTCGAGGAGTTAACGATTGTTCAATACATACTTGAGCTAAATTCCCGAGCATTTCCTCCCCGGCTTTGTGAGGTTGAAGATATGGCTAATCGACTGCTAGCCGACCGCGACGCGCCGAGTGTCGGGAAGCGCTGGGCCTCAAACTTCGTCAGGCGACAACCAGAGCTTAAGACGCGTTTCTTTCGCAGATATGACTATCAGAGAGCCCAATGCGAAGATCCCGAGGCAATTCGCGATTGGTTCGCGCTCGTAAAGAACACAATCGCCAAATACGGTATCGCGGAGCCTGATATCTATAACTTCGATGAGACTGGGTTTATGATGGGCGTTATCGGGTCCGGAATGGTCGTTACGAACGCCGAAAGACGTTCTAATACGAAAATGGTCCAACCAGGAGGTCGGGAATGGGTGACAGTGATCCAAGGCGTTGGCGCAGACGGGTGGTGTGTCCCGCCGTTCATCATTATGGCGGGCAAAAATCACCTCTCAAGCTGGTACGAAGACAGCCCTCTACCTCACGACTGGGTAATCGCTACGACAGACAAAGGCTGGACAACAAATGAGAAAGGTCTAGAATGGATTCAGCATTTTGACAAGCATACCAAGCCCCGTCGGTCGGCCGGATATCGCCCTCCTTATCCTTAGATGGGCAACGAAAGTCACCATTTCCGGTTGGAGTTCGAAGTTCTTATGTGCAAGGAAAACAACATCCATTACCCTATGCTTGCCTCCCCATTCA
>NW_009276931.1:481899-534044 GCF_000150675.1 Verticillium dahliae VdLs.17
GTGAAGGTCTGTCGAGGAAGCAACGGTGGTGCAGGTGGCTCCTCCGCATCTCCAGTTTGACTCCGTCCAATGCTTGCAGCGTCGTTTCCAAGCTCGAAAGGACAACTAGACTTTGCTGACGCGGGCGGGGGGTTGCTCGGATTCCATGACCGTCCGTAGTGCAATCCTGGTCGCGAGAGCGCCTTTATCGAGTTCTCGGTTGTTGTCTTAATGCTCCCTGTTTTTAGCCCTGACAAACTTCCCTCTATAGCCACTAGAGAATTGCGCGCACTGGTCGTCTTTGTCGTGCTTGAAAAATCGCCGATTGTGTCTTCAGTTGTTCGAATCCCGATGGTTTGACTCCTCGGCTTGCATGGTCGGAGTTGTCATTGTGCGACACCATTCCTCCCTTCTTCATCCAGCACCATATGCATCATCTCATGCCCTGGCTGCAGTGAGACCCACATGAAGTGGGACTTATCGCGGTCCAACCAGCTCACCCTCGATCGATCGGCTGTCGTGTCCATCGAAATAGTATCCTTAGATATGTTTAGATGCATAACACAGATGCCTGATGGATGCAATCAGGGGATGATGACTATAGGCAGATGATTGCTTAGGTAATTCTCTCACCTTGAATGTTCAGGTGGTAAACCCCAGTAAGTGCACGTTCCACATAGCTCATCCAGGATCAGATTCATCTAAAGCGGGACGAGACCGCTGATGTAAGCAAAACCTCCATCGTCGTGGTTGACAACAATAAATGAACTGACAGATGTTCGCTGCACCACCCCCCTCCCCCACATTTTTCCATCAACAGGTGAACTCATCAAGAGGGTCAAGCTCCCAAGATGCTCGCCGATATCATCAGGCTGATGCGCTCGTGTTCTGCATCCCTCTTCGTTTCTTTCTCCAATACGTTTTTACGCGTCTTCCGTTTGATTTTTGTCGGCAGGATTAATGATCTTCCTGTAGACAACGCACCCGACGTTGAAGCCGAAGCCAGCCTCATCCTTCGCGAATTCCCTCTCCTGACTGACGACCAGTACAAACAATCAAGGAAAAGTTTCATCAAATCTCTCGATGACAATGCCCTCTGCGCGCTGGCATCCCGCTATAACAACGGTAAATCTTGCCGGGTAGTCGGCAAAGCAAGTGGCAGCTTCAACGTTTGCGTATTCATCGAGTTCTACGAGGATCGTGCGAAATGGATCGTTCGAATTCCAATAGAGCCGGCTTTCGATGATGCATGGATCAAACTTGAGAGTGAAGTAGCAACAATGCGGTCAGTCGGGCTTACTTCCAACCTCCAATTAGTACTCATCCAAGAACAGATATCTCAAGTTGGAAACCCAAGTTCCTGTCCCTATTGTCCATGCCTATGGACGCGATGTCTGCCTGACATCAGAAAATGAGCGAACGCAGATGTTCTTGATCACAGAATTCATCCACGGCTGTTCGCTAAACAAAAAGCTCCTCATCAACGCCAAATATGAACACAGGACAAGGTTCTTCTCGCAGCTCATTGATATCTTGGCCGAACTGAGGAGACTTGAGTTTCCCGCCATAGGCTCTCTGACACCAAGCTCCGACGGTAGTCCTGGTCCTGATGTAGGACCGGTCATCTCTATGTCTGCTGTTACCCTTCGACAGCCTCATCACAGGACACTCTCTCTGGCTCATCGATTACCTCACAAACCCTTCGCCTCTACTGTGGACTATATGGAATACCAAATCAATCTTGTATCTGACTTCATATCCATTCCGGTTGCCGATCTTACGGAAGACGACATCAAAGAAGAGATTGCTGCGTTCTACGCCATGAAAGAAGCAGTTCGCGAGCTCGGCGGCCGCTCCGCAGACGGAGAGCCATTTGTTCTTCATCATCAGGACATGCGAGGCGCCAACATCATCGTTGATGATGAACTCAATATCCGGGGTATAATAGATTGGGAGTTCACTAGCACGATTCCGCGTCGAATCTTTACTCCCCCTTCTTGGATCACTGGGCATGATCCAGACGAGGGCAGCGAAGAAACGCATGCTGAATTCTTCGATATTCTAGTCAAGAAAGGCAAAGCGGACGGCCGCTTTGCAAAGCTCAAACAAGAGTGGTACGGTGATGGCGGCATTGACCAAAAAAACCCAGCATTTTGCATCGCACATGTCTTCCGTCGACCACCCGACGTGTTGGACATCTTCTCTCCCCTAGATGAGTCAGGCGAGAGCTATAAGGAACAATTGTCTGGCTTTTTCACACAAAGTGTCACTCTCACGCAGCTAGTGCAAAGTCGAGTGGAGCAGTGTGGTCGATATACAGAATGGCTCAAACAAAACGATTTGTACATCACAGAAGTTGATAGTCTGCTTGCGAGATCAGAGGCATTGAAGGCAAAATTCCAGTGAATATTTACCCTCAATGCGCCTCGGAGTTTAAGGCTTCCTTGATTTCGTATATCTTCTCCAACATTCGTGCCATGGCTACTTCCAAATCATCCCGTTTCTTTTCGTACCTGTCTTTTTCGTCCCTTACTGTTTGGGTCTTGGCTTTCCTCCTTCTGTTTCTTGCGCTTGATGCGCTCCCCGACATCTGATCCAAGTCCGCATTATCGATAGTCTCAAGGAATTCTAGGATTTCATTGAGCTCCTCTTGTTTCTTTCCATGCTCAGCGATGGCTTCGCTCAGCCTCTTCTGAAGAGCCTGAGTCGATTGATTCATGTCGAAGGCACGATTGCCGTCAATGTCAAATGTCCTTTGACCAGACTTCGTTCATACAACGGTCAGTACTACTATCAGCAACAGGGCAAAGCTGCACATTACCAAGGAAATCGTCGTGTTTAAGTCGTGATCCGCCAGGTAAGTTGACGGAATTTGGTCCCCCTTGGCAGCACGCACGGGTTGTGGGGGAAGCCAGAGCATCCGAGGACACGTGACAGGTTCCGACCCACTCAGACGCCGACACTGGGCCTGATGTTGCCGATCAGGCAAGGTTCTGTTCTGTGACCCAGGAGTACTTTCATCCCAAATGTGGAGTCCTCATTTGATGCATTTGTTCTGTCGTTATCGCCCCGGTAAGACTCCTTACCGATGCTGGATCTGACCAATTACCTTCGTTTGGACTTCTGGAAGTCTCCTTTTGTACCTTAATAATAATCAATCCACTTTGTTCAATTCCGTGGTGATAGTTATGAGCCCGGGCGACGATATAGCTCCTTGACCTTCGATATCTACAGCAGGGCGCCTACGGCCAATACGCCTGCTGCGAAGCTGTCTACAGCTGAATCGCCGCTGCACTTCAACAGTCAATTGACGCGACGTTTCGCCATTGACGACCACTGGCCAAGGGCCGTTACCGACATCCTCCAGGAGAGCGATCATCTCTCCACGACACATCGAAGCAGGAGAAATCAGCTCCTCAAGACCAATTGAACCTCCGAGACGTGTGGCCTAGGGCTTGAGTACACGCGGGGTCAATTGATGATATTCAACATACACGCGATCAGTCGCGACCATCGAACGACCTCCCCGACGGTCTCCGACAACGCCCAGGGATCCTCAAGATGGACTCTGGTAAGCACAGAGTGACACTTACAAGGAGGGAGGAATGGAGGACATGGCTCAACTCCGTCAGAGCCGTGGCGACCTCCTACGAGGCCTGGGATCTAGTCGACCCAGACAAAGAGGCTGACAGGCGGCCCAAGAGGGCCAAGAAGCCAACAGCACCGTCATTCGAAGATGAGACGCGAGATCTCAGCACACTGCTGACGTTGTACAAGATCCATTTGGACATCTACAACAGGGAGTCAGCGGGCCTCCAGGAGGTCCCAGAAATACATCCTCAACACAGTCGACAGGAGCCTTTCGGCCGTCTTCATGAACGAGGAAAGCAGCCAGGAGTGGCTCAAGGCGTTGAAGGACCACTTCGCCCCTTCCGACATGGGACAGAAACAATACATTCGCCAGCGCTGGGAGGAGCATATGGCGATGATCAAGAAGATGGACCATGAGAAGTGGGTTGACGACTTCATCCTACTCTGTATCGAAGTTGAGAAGCACGGGATTCCTCAGCTTAAAGAAGCCGCAGATCAAAATGTTCAATTCCTTCGGGCAATTCTTTCCGTGTCTCCAGGGTGGGCCGAAGCAGAGTGCGCCCACCAAGTTCGCCGGGAGCTGGATGATCGTGATGGAGGGAAGGTACTGGCGTTGAGGTACAAGAGCTACCTTAGAGACTACCAACCGCATCGCCTCACCACCAAGCCATCTCAGACGTCCTTCTACAGCGACTCGGTGACCTTCATGGGCAAGGACCGGAATGGTCAAAGTGATCGGACGAGTGCCCAGGATTCCCATCGTGACTCTCCTCAACAGCCAAACAGCTCGCCTTCTCGCAGACCATTCTGCGACTGTGTACAGCAGAAGAGGGCACCCAAGGCGTGTCAGCCCATCTGTCTGTGCCCAAATATCGCGGAACACCGGAGGAAGAAGAGCTATCAATCCGATCAGAGCCTGCTGGACTACATTGACGAAGCGAAGAAAAGGATGAAGCCAAGCACATTGCAATTCTGGAACGAGAAAATCAAGGAGGACAAAAAGAAGCGGCAGGAGGCAAGAGGCACCAGTGGAGTCGCCGTCTCTGCTTTTAACAACTTCCTCGGTGACGATGATGAACAGAGCTGCGATGACGAGTACACCAACTTCATGAGCAACTTCTCCGTCGCTGATTCGGACGAGTTTCAACGGACAAACCGAGGAGGGGATCTCCGTCACGAGTTCCTGATCGACTCGGGTACACCCAACCATATAACCAACAACAAAGACCTCCTCACCAACTTTCGCGAGGCCACCGACACTGTAAGATACAGCACAGGAGGAGGCAAATCAAGCCCCGTCGAAGGGCATGGCACGATGGCCATCGACACCCTCGACAGCAAGCAGAACGTCATCAGCATCACCTGCCATGATGTCTCGTACATCAAAGACTACCCGACGACGCTTATTTCAGCCAGGCAGCTCCAACGCCAAGGACTCGGACTGGACTCCCTCAGGAACATGCTGTTCAACCCAGCCACTGGCTCAGAGATCCCACTTCAGGAGAAGGGTGGCCAGTATGCGGTGAACACCCTACATAGCACCACTTCCTTCTATCACTCCAAGAAGCAGAGAGCCGCGATGGTCAGCGACTCGAGGCTCTGGCACGAACGGCTGGCTCATGCCCACCCAGAGGCCATACAGCAGCTGCCATACAGCTGTACTGGAGTTGGGGTGAAAGGGCCAACAACATTCGAATGCGAGTCTTGCGGGGTAGCGAAATCCAAGAAGATTGTATCTCGGAGACAGCCAACGTACACGACGACGAATCCATTTGAGCGCGTCAACCTGGACTTCTTCAGCCCTGGGAAGTCGTACAACGGCATGGAGTCGTGCCTTGTAATAACGGACGCATATTCGGGGAAGATTGTTGTCAGGATTCTGCCTGCCAGAGCAGATGGCTTCCAGGCGTTTATCAACTTTGAGATGTTTCTCTGGAGACAGTACCATCTGGTCATCAAGGTCCTGAGAGTTGACTGGGACTCAGCACTACGCAGCAATCTGGTTACTTGGTCAGAAGAGCGCGGCATTCTCTTGGAGAGATCAGCCGCAAGGACACCAGAACAGAACGGTGCCGCAGAACGCAATGGAGGCACGATATTCACCATCGCAAGAACCCTTACCTCGGCTGCTGGGTTCCCGGAGGATTTGTGGCCAGAGGTGGTACAAACCGCTGCATATCTCCACAATCTCACGCCGAAGGGACGCCTACAGTGGGCGACACCAGAAGGAAGGCTGAACGACTGGCTCAACTCCAAGGGCCTTGCCGCTCGAACTACGGCTCCAGGCCTGGCTCACCTGCGAAGATACGGATGCAGGGCGTATCCTCTCACGGCAGACGCCCAAGAGGGACGTAACCGAAAGCAGAAGCTGGCTCCGAGAGCCCACATCGGCTATCTCTGTGGATACGACAGCAGCAACATATACAGAATCTGGGTTCCAGAGATGAAAGCAGTATTGAGGACAAGAGACGTGGGTTTCGATGAGTCCACAGTTTTCAAGGACGCCCAATCCCCAAAGCCAATTCTACAGGACGAATTCCAGGCTTTGGACGTGCCCGTTGCGGACGCCCAGAATCCTTTCAACTCGTCACTGGACATTGACGAGTTCGATGTTGCCACCATCGACCTGTTCGAGAAAGCCCGGACATTCCAACTTGGAGGAAAGATCAACGCGGAGATACTGCGACCCCGGGAAGGTCACACAGCCAGCAGAGATGATGTCCTGCCGTCACCACGTCCAACTCCAGAGACGGAGACTGGACAAGGCCAGCCAGCTGTCTCTGAGGGGGTGGAAGATGCCGTAATAGACACCATTCAAGGGGCTGAAGATGCTGTGGAAGACACGATCCCCGTGCCAGACACCATTCAAGTGACTGAAGAGGCTATTGAAGACACTATCGAAGTAGCTCGGAGCCCTGAATCAACACCTCAACACACACCAGCTGATCAAAGTTCAGCTGAAGACGAGACAGAGACTGTGGAGGCCCGACCATCAGTGGCACCAGCCCCACAGCCGTCGCCATCAACACAAATCCAAGGCACTCGAAGGAGCGCTAGAGACAGAAAGCCGTCACAGTTCAAAGACGGCACCCCCACCGACCAGGCTCTAGGAGCCCGCCGCAGCAAGAAAATGCCTCCATCATCACATTTGACCGTGGAATACTCATTCTTTCACACTCAGACTCCATCGAACAAGAAACCGCTTCTCCGAACAGATATGCCCGCGGAGCCAAGATCCTGGAAGGAGATGCTTCATTCTGATCACAAAAAGCAGTGGCTAGAAGCAAGCGTCCAGGAGGTCAACACCATTGAAAATATGGACACAATCGAGCAAGTCCCCTTCGAATCGGTCGACCAGGAAATACACAAGGTTCTCGGGTTGACCTGGGTCTGGAAATACAAGGTTGACTCCACCGGCTACGTGACCAAGTTCAAGGCCAGGCTCTGCGTACGAGGAGACCAACAGCCCAAGAATGAGATGGAAACATACGCGTCGACACTGGCAGCCAAGACGTTCAGAACGTTGATGGCCATCTGTGCAGAGTTTGACCTAGACACGCACCAGTTGGATGCCGTCAACGCCTTTCCAAATGCACACCTCGACGAGACAGTCTACGTCTGGGCCCCTCAGGGCTGGGATCTCATGCAGGAGATGCAACAGAAGAAGGGCGCTCCACAGAGGCGCACGATTTTCAAGCTGAAGAGAGCTTTGTACGGTTTGCGCCGATCACCGCTTCTCTGGCACAAGCTGCTGTCCGAGGCTATGCGGAAGATCGGCCTCGTGGCTCTCGAGGAAGATAACTGTGTCTTCATGGGCAGAGGCATGATCATGTTCTTCTACGTTGACGACATCATCCTCATGAACCGCAAAGAGGATCGCCAAGCGGCCGAAGAGCTGAAGAGCCAGCTCAAGTCTCTGTTCGAGATGCGAGAACTTGGCGAGGTCAGATGGTTCTTAGGCATCAGAGTGGTCAGAGATCGTAGCCAGCGCAAGCTCTGGCTGTCTCTGGAGAACTACATCACTGAAAAGATGAAGGACCTCAACCTCCAGCCATCCACCAGAGGTCATTTGACGCCTCTATCAACAGACCCAGCACCTGCTCCAAAGGATTACGAAGCCTCTGCTGAATCCATTCAACTATACCAACGCAAAATTGGTTCCATCAATTACGCAGCAACCACAACACGACCTGATGTGGCCAAAGCTGCCTCAAGACTTGCGGAGTCTCTGCTCAGGCCGACAGAACTCCATCACCTTGCAGCAGACCACTGTCTCCGCTACCTCTATCGCACAAGGACTCTCTCGCTGTCCTACGGAGGATCAGGAGACCATTCTACATCGCTGTATTGTGCGAGCGACGCATCATTCGGCGATGATCCCATCACCAGATTTAGCTCACAAGGATACACCACCATGCTCTTTGGAGGTCCAATTGACTGGAAAGCTACAAAGCAGCGATCCGTGGTCACTTCTAGCACCGAAGCTGAGCTGGTGGCCCTCAGTGTCGCAGCGAGGAACTACCTTGCCACTCTTCGTCTGATCAAGGAGCTTCAGCTACGTTTTCATGGCAAGGTTCCGATCCAGATGTTCTGTGATAACCGCCAAACGCTGCTGTTACTCACTAGTGAGAGGCCTCAAGCCACTACGAAGCTCAAGCATGTTGACATCCATCGTCTTTGGATCCGACAAACAGTCAGACAGGGGAAGATATCCGTGGACTGGATGAGCACTGACAAGATAGTGAGCGATGGGCTTACAAAGATTCTCCCGACTCAGAAGCATCAGAACTTCGTGAAGCTTCTGCAGATGGAGTGCGTACCAGCGGTCCACCAGTGAACAGCTTGCTCAATTTCGCCCACCTCTCCTAACACTTACACACATCCTTATTTGCTTCACAAGCACGATTTCCTTCATCTGCCCTGAGAACGCCAACTGTTCCAAAGGCACCAAATTCTCTACCAAAAGCCGCCAACAGGCATCTGCCTGATCTTTCGTGGTTCAGATGGTCAGAGAGAGGCTCGCCTACCCATCTGAGGGGGTGTGTTGCCGATCAGGCAAGGTTCTGTTCTGTGACCCAGGAGTACTTTCATCCCAAATGTGGAGTCCTCATTTGATGCATTTGTTCTGTCGTTATCGCCCCGGTAAGACTCCTTACCGATGCTGGATCTGACCAATTACCTTCGTTTGGACTTCTGGAAGTCTCCTTTTGTACCTTAACAACAATCAATCCACTTTGTTCAATTCCGTGGTGACACCATGACAGCCATGACCCACCATGATAACCGGACCCACCATGACAACCGTGACACCCTACCCACAATGACCACCATGACACCATGACAACCATGACAACCCTACCCACCATGACAACCATGACAACCCTACCCACCATGACCATCGTGACAGCCATGACACCATGACAACCCTACCCACAATGACACCATGACACCATGACAACCGTGACAACCCTACCCACCATGACAACCGTGACACCCTACCCACAATGACCACCATGACACCATGACAACCATGACAACCCTACCTACCATGACAACCCTACCCACAATGACCACCATGACACCATGACAACCATGACATCCCTACCTACCATGACAACCCTACCTACCATGACAACCATGACAACCCTACCCACCATGACCATCGTGACAGCCATGACACCATGACAACCCTACCCACAATGACAACCGTGACACCCTACCCACCATGACAATCATGACAACCCTACCCACCATGACAACCCTACCTACCATGACAACCATGACAACCCTACTCACCATGACCATCGTGACAGCCATGACAACCGTGACAACCCTACCCACCATGACAATCATGACAACCCTACCCACCATGACAACCATGACCGCGACAGGTATGACAACCGTACCCACCGTGACAGGCGCGGCCGGCATGGCACTACTTTCTCTAACCCCATCAGCTCCGGGGGGCCAGCGGTCGCAGTCTGACTCACGCATCGAAAAGGCCATCACAGCTAGCTTCCCCCTTTTTTGCCACATCGTTCTCCTAACAGGACAGGGCAGGTTATACACAAAATCTGGATTCCCAGATGGACGTGGTAACAATCATAGAAACACAGCTAATCGCGTCGAGTCATCTCTTTGATAGCATAGACAAGGCGAGGCGCAAGGAAGCCATAAGTGTTCGCGACACATATAGTAATTGTATTACATTTCTTAAACTCGTCCCGATTACAACATGATGGATAGCACCGAGGTCGCCAGAGTCGGAAACCTACCTACCAGCTTGAACCCTCATTCTGAAGTGCTTCCATGTTGTCGGTGCTTCTTTTATTAGCCAAGAGACTTCGGCCAACGACAACAGTCTACTCACCAGGCATCGAGGGTTCGCTTCGTGAATGCCCCTAGGAGCCTCGCTAGAACCTCAACTCGCCGCTCGAGCTCTACCACACGACGCTCCAGACTAGCGTTCGAACTGTCTCGGGTCAGCGGAGGATGAACGAGCAATGACCCGTCATCGGGCGATGTGCCTACCTGGAATCGTTCGACCAAGTCATAGTATAATCTGGGCGATCTACTCTCCTTGCATCCTTTCGAGATGGCAGACCCTCGGACCCAGGCCAGTTGGACATGATGGAGTTCGGTGTGCTGACGGGTGCCGTCCGAGATGAAGCTGTCTGTTGAGGCAACATGAGTCCAACAAATACGGAACACGGGGAACAATGGGGGCCCTGAATGCGACTTCTTATGAGATTCTGTCAGCCAAAGGAGCCTTCATCTTGTATAGATATGAATAAAGGGATCCTGGCGAACAGATTGGGTACGGATCAATGGGCAAAATCCATGGTTCCTTAGCTAGGGCCCACCATGACAGCTGCGGTCATGGACACGCGCTAGAATGGTCATGCCTCCCTGGTATCGGCACGCCTCCGTAGTGATATTGAAAAGGGAATTGATAGGGACGCGTGACGTTTGGATAGGGACGCGTGAGCCTTAGGGACGCGTGACTTTTATGGCTTCTGATTCGCTGATTTTAAGCTAACTCCACAGGTACATCCTCGCAAAGGCGGTGAAGCCAGCTTCACTAACAAGACCTTCCTTTCAGTGTACAAGCTGTGAGGTCGGGCCAGCCCCCTAGGAGAGGTCTTGCCCAGGCGTCAGAATAAGGTCTGGTTTTCCATACAGAACAAAGCCAACTTCATTACGCCCTCGAAGGCAGCTATCTACACCTCTACTCCCTAACTGTTATACAAGAAAGAACCTCATCGTCACTCTCAGCCATCTCCCACTGACTCCTTTGCCTCCGGATGCTTGGTTGCGTCCTTCGTCCGCTGGCACGTACTCCCGTAGTTCTTCCCGTTCCTAGAACAGCTGACCGGTTGCGTGTCTGGCGCTGGGACGAGGTACTGGCCTGGCAACTAGCATGGGTGCTGGCCTGTTGGCTCGCTTCCAGTGTAAGCCTAGGAAGCGTCGACTTGTTCCGACTTCCTGGTGGTCGACCTCGTCTGCGCCCTGATGCCTGGCTAGCTGGCTGGCTAGTTGGCTGGCTTGCTGGTTTGCCGGCTGACCGAGTGCTGGGCTGGCTGCTTGCCCCGATGGCTAGCCGCGCTGGGACAGCCTGTGTGGTGTTCTTAGGTCTGCCACGGAGAGCAGTGGCGATCTTAGGGTCGAGGATGCGTCGGTATGGATCTCGAGAGCTTGACTCTCGTAGGCGCCACCGTGGATGGACGTCCCATTTAGCAAAAGGTGTACCATCCCCTATCTTGGAGTAGATCTTATGGAAACAGGGAATTCCAAGCTCTGCCGAAACTGAGCAGTCCTTACTGCAATCATCGAGAGGATCGGGGAATGGATTCTTCCCCGTCGGCATCGCTTTCCTTGCTAGCCGATATTGCTTTGTGATCAGCCCGAGACCTTTCGACGAAGTCACTGTTCGCAGTTCACCTAAGTACTCCGAGCTCGAGCCGAGATACTCGCGGGCAGTCAGTACCTCGTCCTGTGCGCAGGCATGGGTGAAATCCCGCTCTTGGTCCCTTATCATATCTTGCATCGCCTCGACTAGCCGATAGAGGTGGCTCATGCCATTGAGAAGATAGCTCTTGACGTTGTTGTTACTCGCTTCCGTCCCAGAGGTGACGCGGATGCCGAAGTTGCGATACTTGCGGATGAAACAGCGTGCCCACTGAGCCCTGACAGGCATGTAGGTTCCATGGAGATATTGCAGGATAGCCCGCTGGTCATCAAACTCCTTACAGAGGTTTGCCCATGCCTTCTCGTGAGCCTCCTCAGTCTCGGCAAACAAGACGAGCTTCCACATCATCAGGACTCCTCGGTAAGTATGAGGGGTATTCTCAATTGAGGGATCGTGGACGAACTGTCGGTCTTTGGGGCTCAGCTCATCGTGTCTCTGTGGAACAGAGGCATCTGCATCGTCGCTGCCGTCGGGACTACTGCTGCTACGGCCCTTCAGCCACTTCTGCTTTGCCTTGAGAAGGACGTTGGAATTGATGTGGTGGATACAGAGCTGCTGCTGTACCTCAGGGAACTGGTCGTCAAGAGCGGCCTTCATCTGGTTGTCGAAATCGGCGATGATGACATCCGGTTGTCGAATCGAATGCTGCTCTGCGAGCTGTCGAATGCTCTCGGACAGGACCTGGAATCCTTCTCTCCTCTCGTTATCGATCAATCCGAAGGCAGCGTTGTAGACAGAGCCAAGGCATGTCTGTCCTGTTGCCTGGAATAACGGAAGCTTGAAGCGGTTGGTGTTGTATGTGTTGTCAAAGCTGATCACCTCAGGGAACCGCTTCCACATCTGGAGGCAGTAGGGGAAGGACCAGACAAGGCCAACAAGACGGTTCGGCTCATCATCCCCCCACTTAACTAGATAAGGAATCCCCATGTCGTCGAAGAGCTTGATGAGTGCTGCTGTAGGTGTATGTCCTTCCAACTTGTCGCGGTTGATGAGGGACCTGGCGTCGTAGATGTCCCTCTGTGTGAAGATTGACTCGGGGTGTTGTTCCTGGACAACAGCCCGTACATCGCGAGCCCGGATTCCAACCCGGCGGCTTGTCGATTCGACTGTAGCCCTGTTAGGCTCAGTGAGC
Organism: Verticillium dahliae VdLs.17; assembly: GCF_000150675.1. Classification (NCBI taxonomy): domain Eukaryota; kingdom Fungi; phylum Ascomycota; class Sordariomycetes; order Glomerellales; family Plectosphaerellaceae; genus Verticillium; species Verticillium dahliae. The sequence goes on from NW_009276931.1 coordinate 494,571, forward strand.
CTCCTATGGGAGGGATGGGCAGATGGCCCGATGCTGCGCCCGTGGTTATGCTGGCCGTGTTCGGGGTCCGAGTGCTGTCGCAAGAGCCACTTCCCCTCCTCTGCCGCCTCTGCAACAACCATCCACTTACATCCACACTTCCGGGACTTGCGTTGTCGGATACCTGCACCTCTACTAGACTTCGGCTCTCCAAACCGATCGCAGCGAATCGTGTATCGAATCTTCCGACCTTTATGCGAATGGGTATTATGTCTAGCAATGCCGAACCCATTAGCCTTCGCAAAGCCATTCACCCAATCGAAGAGAGCCTCGGCTGATGTCACTGGGTCGCCTGGGATGGGCGGGTTCGGGATCGGGTCTGGGACAGGCGACGAGGAGTGGTCAGGCGAGGGCGGCGACGAGGCTAGATTCGGAGGACGCCTGTCTCGGGGAGGCGAGTAGGGTGGCGGGGATTCGAGTGCATCTGAACTGAGCGGCGAGTAGCTCCATCTCTCACGCCATCGGCGGACCCGTTCGTATGAACGGGCGAGCTCGAGGGTAGGCCTCCGATCTGTCCCAATCACCTCGCGTACGAGCGTTAAGACAGACTGAAACTCGGCCTTTGTCGGAGACGGTTGCTCTTGTGTTGACTGCCGTGGAGAGTAGGAAGGTAGTTGATTGGCTTCGGGGCCTGGTATAGGTATTCTGACTCGCTGCGACCGTCGTCTAGAGATCTGGAAATCATTCGAAAGGTGAATCTCCTGATTGAATCGCAGCTCCCATGGTGGCTCGTTCATCCCACGCGATCCATGAGGCCGGGGAGCTGTCGTAAACATCTCTGGGTAAGACGCAAAGATATTTCCGAGTGCCTCCTCGTCTCCGACGCCATAGTGTTGACCGATGCTCGTCCCTGTGCTGCTTGCCGAAGGGGGTCTTGAGCTACCTTCATAGCTCTGTCGTGGTCGTTTTCGTGGGGGAAATTGACTGCTAGGACTATCGCTCCGGGTTCGACGTCTTCGGCTTCTCACTGAGCTAAATGGAGGGTCGGGTGAGGACATGATAAAAGTCTTGATCGTTAATCGTCGAGACGCTGTTGTTGGAAGTACGATGACTTCAAGTGCATGCTCGAGCAGCTCATTCTTTTTTCGGGGAGGAAACCAGCATCCTCATCCTGTTGATTTCTCGATTCTGATTATTTTTCTTGAAGTTCTTCTGAAACTCTGTCATGTCGCAGGCGCCCCGGGTCCTTTCAACCCGGTCGGCGGTCGGTGCTTGTCCCTGTTGACCGTTCGGGGGAGAGCAGGCTCCGTTTCCGACAGCTATCGATTGGCGGGCTAAGCTCAGGTACAAGGGAAGCTGTCGGCAGAATTCGAGTGTACTAACAGAATAGGAATTAGCGAATCAGAGGCCATAAAAGTCACGCGTCCCTAAGGCTCACGCGTCCCTATCCAAACGTCACGCGTCCCTATCAATTCCCATTGAAAAATAGACCTCAGTCAAGCACTAACCTTTATCGCTACGGATGACAGCTGTCCTTGGTGCAGTGCTGATCCGGTTGGGAGGCATCGTGTTTTCTAAGCCTACGTAGGCCAAAATGCAGTGGCGCTCCGTCAGGTACTACAGAAGCTGGGGACTCCTTATCTCAAAGCACCCTCTCTGATACAGTACTCCATTGGTACAGTATTGCTCACCAGAAACCAGCATGTGTAGGAATCACCATCATCTTTGCGCCGCATGGAGATGCAAGGCTCTGGTTCTTGTGATGGTACCCTGTGGGAGCACTCATCCCACCAATGGATGGGCATCGTGCGTGGAAACCAGTTCGAGTTGCTCAGTCAGGGGGTTATGTGCCTTTCACGTGGAGAAAGAGAGGATCTTCTTTTTCAGCTCCGGCTTTTGCATCGACCTTCTCGGCAGCTTACGATGCTTAAGAGGTTGGCCGAAGTTGAAAACCTCGTCCTAGTAGAGACATTGCTACCAGGCACACGGATGAGGGCTGATTGAGGCTCCGTAAGTCTGGGCTATCGCCCCAAGCATTGATCATAGCTCACATAATGGTAGAGAGAGACGCGAGGTGGAGAGGCACGCTGAATCGAACAGTTTCTGGGAAGCGCTACATATAATAAGGACAGAGAGGCTAAGAGGAAAGAGACAGAAAGGGATCTCTTTTCCGAAGCCTTATTGTCCATAAATAGATGGCTAAAAATAGCGTGCTTTTACTTCCTGGTATATATGAACATCAAAGCCAGCATAACCGCTCTATCCAACACGCTTCGGCGTTCAAGCTTCTTCCCGACACTTGTTACATGTCGTTTTCTACTGGCTTCTTACTAACGGAGGCCGACGGAAACACGCCCTTGTCGCCCGCAAGCTGGTTCTCATCCGCCAGCCAGTTCGAGACGCCCAGTAGTGACGATGGGTGTGCTTCGTCGGAACTACATTGTGCGGGAGCCCGCCCCCGAGTTCTCTCCAAAGAAACATCGAGTTTCAAACACTTTGAAGAGTACAGGCTCGATATATTAGAGCACATGAAATATCAAGAGGCAGGCAATCTCGCTACGTCGTGATCTGAACCCCAAGTTGACGCCCTGTAGCTGCGCGTCTTGCCATCTCCAGATTACATCGATCGGCAGCCTGATTTGGATTGGAGCATGCGGTTCTACTTACTCAACACACTAGTCCAAGCCCACGATCATTTTGAATTCGTCCCAGAGACCTTGTTCCTCGCTGTCAATTACATAGATCGATTTCTCACCGCCCAGGCCATCCGAGCCGTTGACATGCCTCTCGTTGGTGCAGTGGCGCTCCTCATCGCCGCCAAAATGGAAGAGACAGTGTATCCAAGCCTTGATCACTTTGCCACGTGCACTTGCTCAGATATCAGCGAGGCCGATATTGTGCAAGGAGAGAAAATCATGCTGCAGCGCCTCAGCTATGAGCTCGGCTCACCCAGTCCAAGCGAATACATCGAGTGGACCCAAGACGGGGCATCTGTTGACCGAGATACCAGTCTGCTCACTTCATACTTTGTAGAGGCCGCCATCATGAACCATCTGTTTATTGGCTGTCCTTCGAGTTTCCTGGCTGCTGCCTCTCTTAACCTCTCTCTCATCGTTTTGGAGAAAGGAGACTGGGTATGTGCTGACCCAAGCCCTGTCTGGATATGAATACTAAACTACGAGAAGACAGAGGATCTGGTTTCTTCCTACGGCTTTGGCACAGCTGTTCTCACGGTTCCTAGCTTTGATATTTGGGCTTCGTGCCGCCATGCTCTCACCCGCCATCCCGCCGTGTACAAAAAGTACAGCAGCAAGACCTTTGATGCAGTTGCGATCAAGGTGCAAGGTATTGTGCAACAGGAGAAGGTCAATACGCCTGTTGATTTGTTGCCCACGCAGAACCTAGAGCGGCAGGCGTTTTGGGCATGATCTACAAAATGTATCTCTATCGGCGTCAAAGAGGGACCTATCCCAACTTCGGGGGATGTACAGAAGTAACGACGCTGATTACTTTCGGAATTTCAGGGTTCTTATTAGGGCGAGACTGACGAGCCGTGACGGCGAAGGCTCTCGAGGGGCACACAAGGTATAACTAGGGGAGGTAAGATCTCAGATGCTCTTCTGCCATGTTGTCTTTTTAGCTACGATGTATGTGCTTGGGCAGCTCAAAGGCAACGTACACATATCATCACTACAATCAAAGGCCCAATAACGTTTTTCAACGACTCGTGAATTGTTGGTTCAACACGCCTCTATTGACTACTGACACTTTGAGCGGGACAAAGCCAAATAAGAGGACTCAGATGGAAAACGTTTCTCATGGTCTAATTCTGATTCTCAATGACGGCGGCCTGACCGTTGCCACCATCCGTTCCCGCTGCAACTTGGCTGTCAGCCTCGCTGATGGCGCCAACATTGCCGAGAGCGTGCTGCCACGCGGTAATCTTCTTCAAACGATCCACTGTCAAACGTAGCAGGCTTTTATAGAACTTGAGGGCTCCTCCTTCGTTGTCCTCCAGTGGCGGTTGGATAGACCTTCGGTGGGAGTCAAGCTTCTTGCCGCATTCGAGGAAATTCTCCAGTTCCTTTATCTGGCCTTGGAACTCTTGAAGGTCCTTATCATCTTCCGTCAAGTCCCATTTCTGAACAGCGCTTTCAACAATATTCTTCGAAACCTTCAATTCCTTCTCCACCTGGCAACACAAGGCTTCAATATCCTCCAATTCGTCGTAGGGTTGACTTTGGCTCGAGGGACTCATGGTTTCATCGTCGATACGAGCCGCCTCGATCTGGTCGGGTTCAGATGATGTTTCAGGAAGGGGACGCATCTCGTCGCAATCGGGATTCGGAATCGTATCGGTGGTCGACATGTTATCGACAGAATAGACGACAGACCGATGTACAAAGTCGCTTCGGCCAGTCTGTAGCCGGTTAGGGAGATACACCTAGAGTGACTACGAATGAGACGCATACCGTTGACCGATGCATCGGCGAGCATCCTTTCCAAACGTGAGCAAGTACTTGTTGAGATGTTTGGCACGGGTGGGGTCAAGCCATCTGTTCGGATTGAAGTCGTCGTGGTCGTGGCCCCAAATGTCGGGATTGTGATGTTGAACGTAGCTCGATACGCCCACAACAGACTGGGACAACATTAGCCAAAGACCGTTACGTCACCTTTTGACTATGACGTACACCAGCTGGAATCCAATAACCCTGGAAGAATGCACCCGGCTCCGGCACAACTCGAGGGAGCCGTCCAATCGGTCCGTACCCTAGCCTGAATCCCTCTTTCACACAAGCCGACTAGAGGTGTCAGCAAGATTGAACGACGGAGCACACAGGATGGCGTACCAAGTACGGCAGCTTCTCAAGTTCAGCATGTGTCATCTTGTTCTGGACGGTTTTAAGTTCGTCTATCACTCGACGGCGAACACTGTCGTTGGTCAGAACATGGAAAAGTGTGGTCGAAGCGATGGTGCCGGTGTTGAACGTGCCCGCTACCATGAGGCTGTGCAGCTCGTCGATGAGGACCTCGCGCGTGATCGTCGTCTGGGCGGGCGCCTCGCGAGATAGGTAGGCCGCTGTCATGATATGTGCAAGCGACTTGGGTTCTGGACATGCCGAACTAACGTCTTGCTGACGCAGGCAGGTGTCGACCGCAAAAGCACTGGCCTAACAACTCGTTAGGTGGGAGCTACAAGATGCGTGCCAGTTGCTACCGACTTGTGATATGTGACCGAACATGCTGCGGAAGTGCCCATACGTCGACAGCTGTGTAATCAACCACCGAGCTAGGTAGAAAAGGGTGGGGCTTGCGGAGAAGATCCATATCATTTTCGCTTGGTGGAAGAGCCGTGAAAGCCGATCGCTGGCGTGGGTCTCCACCTCCAATAACCCGAGACAGTCAGGCATCGCGTACTGAGATACAATGTCTGATGAGAGGGAGTGTAGAAGATCCTGGACCGGAGCGCTACCGGTCTGGCGGAGCTGTTGGTCTAGCCGTTGGCAGAGGAGCTCAACCTTTGATTGTATCATGCCGTCCAACTTCTTGATGGAAGGGTTGGTGAAGAATTGCCGCCAGGGGGCTCGAAGTTGTCGATGATCGAGATTTGATTCGGCCCCAAACATGCCGTGTCGAACGCCCATAGTTTGGTAGAAGGTGGAGTCTTTAGTGTACTTTGAGTGAGTTGCGTAGATCGTTTCGCAGTCCTTCGGGTCTCGTAAGGATAGCTCGTTGGGAGAGACTCGTACAATAGGTCCGAATTGATCATGCATCTCTCGAATCTTCCGATAGTAGACGCTGCGTCCATTATGATAACACCAGAATAGCTGATACAGATTCGTCATGCCAGCAAGCCGGTATCCTGGGACACGTGCCAGAGGATGAATTGTTGTGTTGTAGAGAGCGACAGAGGCGTAGTAGATGACTACCAAGGCCCCGGCAGTGCACAGAATGAAAGTTCCGCTACCACAAAAATCAGCCGGTAGGAGGGTTTCCATCGTGTCTGAGGTCTCGGGAAAGCAAAAGCTCCTTCGAAGATAGAACCTTCCTGTGGCGTCGATGAGATCTACGTGATCCGTGGCGATAGGAGGACAGTTGTGTCGACACATGAGTTTGACACAAGACTGTGTTAGGGGCTTCAAGGATTGAAATATCAGCTATGGCCACCACCCACCTCATCTGTCATCACAGCGATCTAGACTGATGACGATGACCAGGCACATTTTTGGTCAGCACACGCACAATGTCCCCTTCTTCCAGGGAGATATGCGCGAGGCACTCCGTACATAATCGTAAGGCGAATCGTACTGAAAAGGAGCCACGACGGCTGTCAGAGGTTATGCTTGGTCGCGCTCCTATAATGTGCAACTTTCAAGTTTCATACTGGTCTGCTGCCGACAAGGATGGCCAAATGGACATGACGACACCATCAAGAGGCCCCCCCCTGCAGCAATCACCATTCGTACCCAATGGAAGCTTCGACGACGACAGCACGCTTCACCTCCGATACATCGTAGAGCCGCGTGCTGAATGGGATGAATTAAAACCCTTGACCAAGGTACTAAGTGAGTCGACGGCCAAGGCAATACGGTCAAGGCGACTGACATGAAAAAGTCCGCGACGTGCTATACCGTCGCAGGGATTACGTTTACATCAGAGGTCAGGACGGAAGAAACTCCCACGCCCTGTGGATCGCACGCATCCAGGAAATCAGAGCCTGTGATAACACTCGCGCCTACGCTAGGGTGTTGTGGATGTACCGTCCCGAAGACCTTTCGGGAGAACTGGTATGCGGGGGAGCCAGGCTTTCCAATGACGGGGGACGACAGGCATACCACGGGCATGCCGAGTTGATCGCATCAAATCACAGTGCGTCTGCCGGCTGATCGTGTACCACTGACAGCCTTCGCTGACCAGTGCGCAGTGGACATTATTAGCCTTTCCTGCATCATTGGCAAGTCGACTGTGCGCCAGTGGGTTGAGGAAAAGAATCAAAAGCACCGTACGTGGTACTGGAGGCAGGCTGTCAACGTCCTGAGCCAGCAGCTCTCGGTAAGTGGTAAGCGATGCGGCGGTATCCCCAACACTAACATTTGCAGGCGCCACGCCACGTCTGTTGTTGCAGTCAGCCAGAAAACCCCGATCGACTGATGATCAAGTGCCCTGCGGCTGGGACCGGTTGCGGCATATGGCTTCACCAGGCATGCGTGGCAGCATTTCAGACGAACGTGAAGCCAGCTCAGTGGGGCACACCAGAAGAGGTCGCAGATGGCGGGACCAATGCAGGACTCTCGAAGCGCATCCTGTGTCCAGCCTGCTATGCAGAGATCTGAGTCGAGTTTGCAAGCGCGCAAAGCGGACTTCGGATGCTGACACCTGGACAAACGAAGCCTGTGGTCGAATTAAGCTCAGATTCAGTCCCGCGATGCAATCTGACGTCACTTCCCTGTGCTGTCATCCTTGTCATTTACGTCACCTATGCCTGTCCACGCAGAGCATGGGAGTGGTTGGGATAATGCATGTAAGTGGATTGGCGGCAACGACGTACTCAAGATGAGGTGGACTCCGAACCAGCGTGACACGGCCAAGAACTGCCGACGAAGGCATCAGCGTAGAGAAAGGTCAAGAGGGATTCTATGAAAGAGAGCGGTGGTTATATACCCAGTGCAATGACTGCCAGGCGACGGAAGTAAGTAGCGCTGCCTGCGCCCAATTCGTCTGGGTTCTCAAAATAGCATGCTCAGTTCATACCGGATGCTAAGAATAGAATCACGAGCAAAGCCACCACCGACAAAGTATATCCCTTGTCTGGCCCGCGTGCGTTTGCCGTTCCGCTTGAGACAATGCGAGCGAGTCAAGCCACCGCCAACATGAAGAACCTCTTTGCACTCTCTACACTGTGTATATCGGTTTGTTCTGCATATCCGGCCAGTACACCTAGCATGAATCAGATCACAACATTGAACATCTCCTCCCCTACCATTAGTAACTTGCAAGTAGCTCTCTTTTTAGAGCATGCTGAGATCTCGTACCTACGCAGTCTAACAAACAGTACTGCCATTCCAGAGAACCTCAAGGCCGTATTAAACGTATGCTCTGCCAATCTGGTTGGTGCGTCGTGAATCTGATTTTGCTACTAGGAAGACGAAGTGCATCGACAGGCACTACATGGCATCCTCACTGCGGCAGGCACCAAACCGGGCCCCGTGTGCAAATTCCTGTTCTCTAACTTGAATGGGTCAACTCTCACGGGTGCTGGGCAATCTCTCAGCGCCGCTAAAACAGGAAGTTCCTTGGATTTGCTGATCAATTTGCCATTGGAAGACGCCGTTCTCGCACCGGGCCTTGCAGAAATGGCAGCTGCTGAAGCCCGACACCAGAACATTCTTAGTACGGAAGTCTGGAAAGAAGCGGCAGTAAGACCCTTTGATTCGTCCATGCCCGCCACTTGGGCATTCAACCTCGTTCGCCACTTTGTCATGCCGGACTCCTGTTCTCTGCTTCCGTCAGTGTCAGCACTTCCACAGCTCAATGGACATGTCAGCTCCGAGGATGCCCGTTACGTGGCCCGACTTAGTTGGAAAGCGAGTGAGCTGGCAAGCCAAGGTATCACCGTTCAGCCGCTCTTTCTCAGCTGGCTGAGTAGACCTGGAGGACCTATACATACGCCAATGCGCCTCAATAATGAGCACTCTGGCGAATGGAGCGTGCCTGAAGGCGTACGTGGAGTCGCATTCATCGCCATCACCATCCAAGCACAGTTCACGACGTATGAGGAGCTGAGCAGACATATTGTAGCGGGCCCTGCTATGGTGACAGTTGGGTGAAAGGATACGATACGCCAGGTCATTCGTGCACACCGTGGGACGCCTTAATGAGCTTTACAATTGAATAAACAGGCTACTACCACCACATTCATCTGAAAGACAACGTTCAAAACGGCACTGCTTGTTTTATAGAGAAATTCGTGAAGACTATGTCTGGGAACATGCTGAAAGCAAAGTACAGCCAACAGTGATTGCTTCCCTCCTCGACGTCACTGAGAAAACATGAGGAGTCCTGTGACTATCCAGAAAACCATCCAAGCACGACTGCCTCTGAGCTTCTCGCCTCGGGACATTTGCAACGCGGTGGGTAGGTTGTTGACGACATCGAAATGTGAACTCTTCAGGTCGGACGTCTCAGAAGCCTTAGGCAACAGCAGCTCCGAGTTTGTAATCGGGGGCGGACTTGTAGTAAGTGGTGGGATAACGGCTGACGTTGTATTCAACGCACGGGTCGGTCCAAGACTGAACTGTAAAGAAGTTGTGTCTGGTAGGCTCGTCATGGTCGGCTGCCAGAGATTCGCTACAAACGCCGCACCCGCCATGTTGTAGACTGACTGAGAGACGACAACCTACACGGAATGGCGAGTCTCACATGTTTATGGGCTACTACATACAACACTGCATAAAAATAGAACGTATCGGACTAAAACTTATTTTTAGGTGCAGCTATTTTGAGGAGAGATGTCCGTAGTAACGTTGAGCACAGCCTCGTGGTTCCTGTTTTGGGTATACCTCTAGGATATAAAGTACCCCACGTCGCTTGACGACTGGTAGTGGGTGAAAGGCCAAACCTATTCTATTCTCATCGCTATAATCTATGATGGCATCAAAGAATACCGACAATAAGCGGAAGAATATGTCGGATGACCGTAAGGTGGTCTATCCTGACCTGACGGGATTCAAAACTCTCATCCAATCGAGGGCTGACGGCTCTTCATACTCTCCTCGCGGTCACGGGGCGTCAGAACTTGCTGTCGCAGCCAACTATCATCCACCTAACGCCATGAGCGAGTCGGGGTCAGACCGTGCTGCCGTAACCAACTATCACCCACCCAATGCCAAGAGCGAGTCGGGGTCAGATATGGGGCCAGAATCGCCTGCGATGGGATCCCCTGATCCCCGACCTTTGAAAGAAAAGAAGAAGGAAATCAAGGATTATTTATGGAAGTTGCCAGAATCGCCAGTGGAGGAAACTCCGGATCCCCGACTTTCGGAAGAGAAAAGGCAGGCAATCAATGGTTTTCTATGGAATTTGAACGAAAACCCAAGTCATTACAGCATTTTGGGTTTACCAGACTATGCAGATGCAACAAAACTGGCTAAAGCCTTACGGAGCCAGCACCTCAAGTTTCATCCGGACAAAAACGGGTTTCCGGGCGCTAAGAAGTGCTACAACCGCGTTGTGGAATCTTATAAAGTACTTGATGACTCGAAGAAAAAGGCTCGCTACGACAAAATCCTCCAAGAAATAGCCAAATCAGACTACCAGGGTGCCCCGAACATGAGCAAAAAGCCTCACTTCGAAGAAGCTTTCCATCAAAGTGCGTGGGGCCGTGAAGACGAGGATGATGTTGGTCTGAACAAACACAAAGACGAAACAGATTCGGAGTCTGAAGCAGAAGAACTCTCAAAAGAGGCAACATTCCCTCATGTTCCATCACCGGACACGACTATCACCGATATCTTGGACCAGATGAATAGCGATGTCTTGACTTGGTTTACGAGCAGCAACGTGGATGATTGGAAACAAGCAGACTTCCGCATCAAGAATGCGAATAAGAGCATTGAACAAATCAACAAAGCATCTAGAATGCCAAAATCGATGTACACGTTCAAGGGAAATGATCTTGCCTCCGTTCTGAGCGATTTCAGAAATATGAAACGCAGCCTCCGAGAGAAGAAGACTGCCCATGTCGCTGAAGGTCTCGGCCATGCTATCCTGTTAAATTTTGACGCTGTGAGGAAGCGCCCAGAGAACCAATGGCCAGTGAAGTGGACAGAATTGATCCGCGAAGCTGTTGCTTCAGTTCATGCCAAGAAGGGCTATCCGTACAATGGACCTCGCCAAATCGCACTAAAGCCTCAAGCAAAATCAGGTTTCCCAGGCCTCCGGGAATCCAAACCAGATTTCATTCCTGTGGAACCGGAAGACACACTTATGCCGGACGCACCCGCAGCATCATCTCAAAACTACACGCAGCAAGTTGGATTCAGCGGCTTTTCACTATCTGAATCGTACCCGAAGCCAGGTTACACCCTGGATAACCGACGGATCCTCGGTTTTCGAGGCTGGGAAGCAGCCGACGTACGTGAAGTGGCGCTTGATAGCAAACCCTTTGATCTCTCCTCTGCGCGTTTCGCGAGAATGCAGTTCATCGTGGAAGGCTTCAATGGGAAGTCGATAGAGCTGCTATCCGGAACTGAGGCGGGCCAGCTGGTGAAGAAGGCTCATTTTAGCCAGCACTTGAGTCAGCAAGGTTTTGTGCCGAGTAGCATGAAACAGGTCCAAGGCAGCATTCAACGACCGAAAAGCATTCTCAAGTATGCGTGCTACGATGCGACTTCGACTACAATTCCGGACGGGGTGGCTCTCGTTGAGGCGGAGCGCGGCCCCCCTTTCTTAATAAGTCTCGTTGTGATGCGGGCTATATGCAACAAAGAAAGGGTAGATGCTGCCTTGCGTCGCTACCTAGAGACTCATAGGCGACTTCCTTCGCTATCGCATTCTGAGAACAGACGTCTGACGTATCGCCCTCGTCAGCCAGAAGCGCTCAGACGCATCGGCTATCGCAATCACATTGATGACTTCATCGCTGACGACCCCGGCCTTCTCACTAATAGCGACGTTTCCAGCAGTGATGATGGCGCCTTTAGCAGTGATGACGAGGGAATGGGGTGGTTGGTCCATAGGCCCAACAGGGGAAGAGAAGCCCGCAGAACCGGGGGCTCAGACGATCGAAAGATTCACGGCCTGATCGGCAGCATGGGAAGACACCTTAAGATCTAGACTGATGTTTGCAACTGTGCCTGCTTCTGCGTGTTTGTCTGGTTTGCTAATATCGTCTGCGATATCGGACAAGGAACCTGATTGCACTAGAACTAGGATAGAAACTCCAGAATCCGGGCTAGACCATGTAAGTCCCCTTCTACGGTCCCTGCTTCCTGCCTGTCGACCCAGCCCTCCGTGTAACTTCCTCCGAAATCAATTAGCCACGCGTTATCTTCGGCATCGATCAAGACGTTGTGAGGCTTCACGTCCCCCCAGACAAGGCCAGCTTTGTGCAGTGCAGCCAGCGAGTCCTTGATCTGTGCTGCCCATTGTTGTCTTAGCGAAGACGGAGCGAACGCTCTTGCCCGATGAAGAGGAAGCCGCTCCTCAACAAACGTCAGAAGCATCCCCAGCAACTGGTCTCCGTCACCAACAACGCCGTGCAGGCGGCAAACACGGGCTTTCGGTCCCAGATTCGCCATCGCAATCTGTTTGAAATTTTTCAGCTCCTGGCTGACTTCTTCGCGGCTGCCCCCGACACAAAACGGTTTGAAAAAGTAGGTATCCTTTCCATCATTAACATGAACTCGACGTGGCAGCCTGATAAGCACGTCTTGAGGCCGGTCGTAGTATATCTCGACCTGTGAAGGAGGGTATATTGTGGTCCATCCTTCCAAGTCGTGAGCGAGCTCATCAGAGATCCAAACCCATGGTATCCGAGGGGGCGTCTGGGTTTCGACACGACGCGGTCGAAGCTCTTCTTTCTTCACATCTAGAGTGAGAACTAAATAGTCGGCGAAAAAATATTTCGCCAAAGTCGGTATTCCAAGGCCTCCTGGTGGCTCGGTTGCGAATTGCGCCATCAGGGGCTCGAATGGTTTCACGAGCCATTCTTGGGCCTCGTCGTCGTATAAATCGTCAATAACCTCCTCTCCAGACTTGAGAACGTTCAGGCACTTAAAGTAATACGCCTCGACTTCGGGTGATTCCTGGAACTGCAATGGAGAGAGCCGCAGGTAGATAAGCTTGCCATTGCGTCGAACGGTGATTTCGCAGTCGTCGTCCTTGTCGCTCGTGAGATACGACTCCACGAAATATTCAAGCGGAGACATCGAGGTATGGCGATTCGGTGATCACCGTGCGGGCTTTCAATACGATTTGAGTAGATGATGGTTGCTAGACTGGGAGATGGTCATGTATCGCAGAAAAAGAGGTTTGAGATGGTTGGGGCGTGAGGTTGGGCCATATTCCTGCCTGAGGTTTCAATTCTGGTCCCTGAACCCAGGCGACGTGGTGCTGTCATCGGCCGCTTCTGCGGGACCCAGCGCTACATTATTGGCCAGTCTGTTAGGCATGCCGCTAAGCGCTTTCCCACCGCCATGTCGGCATCGTGCCTTGTTCCATTTACCGCCGTGTTGAAGGACAAGGTGAATGGCTGGAATTACAGAAGAGCTAAGGCGGCTAGTGAAGCCCAAAAGTGCAGAGCCTGACTGCCCTGGATGAGAACTTTAGGGGCCTTCTGGTCAATCAGCAGCTACGTTGTCTCAACCTAGACAGCTCAGCCTACCAATCATAGCCTTCAAGACGTCTATCTGGCCAACTGGTTTAATCGGCGCCAAATAACATCAGGGGATTAGCCACGAGACCTTGCCGAACGGCCTCGTGAACAAGAGCCGACCATCTTGAGGCCAGAAGCGCTGAGTCTTGACATTCGCCACAGGCACAGCAGAAGTCTTGACACATACAAAGATGGACGATTCATCGTCTCTCAAGGATGGATACGTTTGTGTCCTCTTGACGACAACGAGTTTACATATAGCCTCCTCACCCACCTCGAATTGTCTACATCCCTGACGCTTTGCTTCCCATCAAGACCTGGATACTTGTTGTACCTTGCGTACACACACAATTGTTCTTGTTCTTCTACTATTCAACCAATCCCTTGTGTCAAATATGTGTGGGAGATACGCCCGGAAAGGTGCCTGTGGCCATCAAATCAGCAGGGCGACTTGGGAACCAGAGGACCCCCGTGATTGCCCTGAGGCCGTACAGGCCAATCGTCGCGATAGGCGAACCAACAAGCTCCTCCGATGCTCACCACCCCAATCGACGTATCTATACTCTGTACATGATAGGGTCTGCGAGAGGCCAGAATGCCGCATTCAATTCGAAATTGTCAACCGTGGATGGACTTGCCATTTCTGCCGGTGTTACAACCAGCCCGGCGTTCGGCCTTGTGATGGTAGGATGGTAGGAACTGATGTGATATGCGGGCATGAACCTTGCTTGGCTTGTCGCTCAGGTCATGCGTGGGGCGCTCGTTGATAAGGGCGACAACCCATACCAGTAAGGTAAGGAATCTGTCCATCCACATCGATATCCGGGTTTGGGGATTGGGCTGGCGGTTTACTTAGCAAATTGCACAAAGGCTGATGGTTTAATTTCGAATGCAAGAGTCTTCTGGCGGTCGAGTTTGAGTCAGTGCGGGTGTTGTGGGGTGCGTTCTTTATCATGAGCCGGGGTTTGAAGGGGAAGGAGGGTCGCGGCAACATACACATAGGGCCTTCGTAAGCAAGCCAAGCATACAAGGTTTTCAACCCGAGCGTCGTGATGTACTAGACGCAATTCTGACTTCTGATCATAACACGGGGACTGCCGAATTTGCTTGTCGCCAAAATCATCCGGTGTGACAGGAGTACTGCTTAGAAATCTACCCCTCTTGCCTCTACAGCATGGAAGGCCCGGATCTGAGGGTCCGATGTACCATGTATGTCAACTGAAAAGCTCGGTGTTTAGTAACCGTAGGTTTAATCTTCCTATTATCGCTATATAAACTACATTGCCCCTGTCTCAGCCTGCTCTCATCCCACCCGTAGTGGTTACATAAGCACGACTGACAACCCGCTTGGCCTTCATGAAGCCAAAACGTGATGAGGTACGGAAAATTCGTTACGTACTCGCGTGGTTACGGTAGGGTAAGCTGGGTCTGATGAATGTTGAATGCGCGGTTCTTCTCTCTTGACCAGTCCAACAAATGCTCCATTGCGGAATCGATTCGCGCGATGTACCAGAAGTGGGTTCTTGGCGAGTGCTCGGCAGATGACCGACCCCTCCGTCCCGAGTGATGCCCAACCGTTCTTCGAGTCTCGCACCCCAGAAGGACCGCAGACCCATCACAAAGACCGCCCTGAAGGCAACCTCGGCAAAAGCAGCCCCACAGGCTGTGAAAATACCAAAAAATGCGCTAAGAAGATGCAGTCGGCGCTAGTAAAATTCAATCCAGCGATGCCGAGAAGGAGGATGCGAGGGCGGAACGTATGTCAGGTAGTGCCGGCACAGCGATGCGCCTGGTAGACGTCGTCAGAAACGCGGTGGCCGCCAAAGAAGTCACCGCCGGCTCTAAGGCCATCATTGCGATGGCACAGCAACTATGCCGTTTTCAGGCCGCCGCTTTGGCGCCAGGTGACCAAACCCAACCTGTCTGACAAACGGATGGAGCTCCGATGCCGACTCGCATCGACCGTCTCTTGCCACGGAGCCGTCTGTTAGCGTCCGCGTCGGCCCGTCCACATCCCTTCGCGAGGCAGGGAGACACGTAGCCAAGACGCTGACACTCAACCACAGACAGTGCATTGCCCTCTAACTGATATGCCGCCAGCTTGACCGAGAGCGCCAAGGTCAAGGGGGCCATGCCCAGCTTTGCCAGTTCGTTGGAGGGGAAGATGGAACCGGCAAGTCGCGCGTCATTGCCGCCGTTGCTGAGCTTTTTGCTCGCACGACCCAAACCGAACGGCTCCTCATAACGGTGACCTCAGGCACTGCAGCCGCGAACATCAACGGCATCACTATCTACTCTGCCTGTCGCTTTCCCAAGGATTCCATAGCAATGAGGCCATGGAAAGGACGTGGACGGCTTCGCAGCGGCTGGTTCGGCGAGCCTCCGCATCGGTGGCCGCACCAGGATGGACTGGCAGGAGAAGTTGATCTTGATCATAGACGAGGTGAGCATGCTGGGGGCGCGAACACGACATTGCGCAGGCTCTGTGGATAAGATTCACCACGGTTATCGTGTTGAACCAGCAGGCTCGCGCGGCCTTGAAACTAGAAAACGGCGCCAGATACACCGCGGTCGAAGCCATCCTGGACAAGACACATCCAGGCCACCATGTCGACACCATCACAGTGATGCACTTCGGCCCGCCAGCGAGGCTGCTGCTCGCGTCGGAGACCACGAACGGCTTTTGCTTCGTGGGCATACTCCCCGGGAGCCGTTCTCGTGACGCCTGTTAGCGTGAACATAAGGGTCAGAGAAAGCGGTCGTGGCAGGAGCACAACGTCACACGCAGAGGCTTGCCATACGCGGCGGCCTTTGCGTGTACGGACTACAAAGTCCAGGGGCGGACGTTGGAGCGCGTGGTGCTGGAGTTGCGGGGAACGAGGACGACGAACATTGACGGGTGTAGCAGTGCGATCCTTGCAGCCTGTATGTGCAGCTGTCACGATGCAAGACCTTAGACGGGATCATGCTGCTGTCCGAGGCACGGGAACGCGACTTCACGGGCGACACCGTTCCTGAAGACATGATTGACGCCGAACGGAGGCTTGAGCGGCTGAGCGAGGAGACTATCCGAGACGCCGAGGAGGCGGGATTGGACACGGATTAGGATGAAAGAACTAGGAACAGAATGAACGATACTGACCGGTCGACACGGCTCATGCGGTGATGCATCCAAGGCAAGGTGATCACCAAGGCAGTGAGCGTTGATGACAGTCGTGGTGGAGAACTAGACGTGAAATCGACGCGATGGTGATTGGCAGATAGTGTTAGTCATCGCTGACCGAGCTGTAGAACTTCAGCGCGATGGTGCAAACAGAAGACGCGAGGTCGGAGCGGTTGTCAATCTCCAAGCTGACGATGACGGCGAGCGACTGCCTTCTAGTATGGTGACCGCTGGAGAAGAGGACCTCACTTCGGCAAGATGACCCACCGACTTCGTCGCCTTCAGGTTCTTCAAGCGAAACCCACGTGGCTATCTGCAAGGGTGCCTGGACTTCCCAAGCCACAACAGGAGCAGCTTCGGCGCTTGTGGTCTTGTGGTTTAGCGGAGGCACACAGGGACGTGAGCCTGTCATGTCATCCTGCATTGTGACGATATGGAACACGAAGGGGAAGTAATCCCTTTGTTTGACCCTGACAGAGTCAATTGCACCGATGTGGAAGGTTCGAGGAGAAGCAGTCTCCCCGGCGAACGCTGGCCTCCTCGTCGTTGATCGTCTCGCTGTCGGTCATGTCACCCAGCTTTTCGGTATCCTTCGCTAGGCAGAGCCCGATGACACCCACGTAACGAAATCGATCATTGGCGGCCACGAAGTCATAGCGCCGCATCTGTCGGCATCCCAGTATGCTGTGGTTGAAGCCATGATTGTTGACCGATCAAAACAAGGGCCATAGCTCGCAAAATGGGGTGCAGCGAAAGCGACATACGCAGAATACGCAACATATTTCGATATTTCGGAAGGACCACGGCCTCCAAGACGGACGTCGGTCGAAGCCGAGCTGTGTCGAACACCATCCATGGTGGAAGTATTACTAGCTAAGCTAGCTTGGAGCCTGATATGTACAGAGATGAAATGACTGATTTCCTAGAGGGTCGATTTGACATCGAAGTATCACCATCCACAACCACGGGCAGTCTCTTGTCTACTGGACGGTTAAAGAAATCAGCCGACGCACTGCGCAGCAGCGCGACCCCGATTTGTGTGACCTCTCCACATACTGTATAAGCTCTCTGCTTAGTAGTTCTCTTCAGCTGGTCTTCATAGACGAGTCTGACTGCGACAGCCGAGACTGGCACTGACACATAGATTGGGCTCCCTTGGGTACGGCCTTCAAGAAGATAGGGAGGTTCAGCCATGACCAAAGGTACCAAATCCTCCTGGCATTTGCCCAGGATGATATTATGCTGTCGAGGGTATACATAGAGATACCGGATGCTACCTTGTTCGAAGACCTCATCGCTCAGTTGTTGCACCATCGTGCTCGTTTCCCAGCGCCGAAGTCCGTGTTTATCATGGATAATGCTTCCATCATCACTTTATGTAGTCTACGGACAATACAAATACCCTTGCCTGATTTCACGGGTCACATGAATCATTTATCGTGTCTACCAAGGGGAAGATACAAGCACGATGGTGAGAGACCCACTCAGGTTTTCTCACGATTAGTCTCTCGAGCTACCTATGGCAGGACTGTTGAGCTCCGTGGCCTCCTATGATAATTCAGCCATGAGGAACGAATCTCTTTCCGATCGAGCCTAGGAATGGGCTCAGTCAGGTAGGTCAGATCGATTGCCCAGGGACAGGAAGCTGTAAAGTAATGTGACTGCAAAGCCTCCGCAGCCTCGCACGCGCTGCTACGCATGGAACCTGTCTTTCAGCCTCCACATCTGGAAGCTGCCGGAAACCTGCTTTTCCTGTGGATCCTACCCTAGAGGTGTACAGGCATGCAGACCCAGCCTCCATGTTTGATACGTTGGAATACGGTCTTAGGGGTCACAGCGTGCGTCGTCGCTCAGGGGCATCGTCGGCGAGCGGCCTGATATAGAAGTTATGACGCAAAGCTGACAGTTAATCCGATGCTGCGGCGGCTGCATAAAATGATAGTCTCAGAACTGACCTCGAATAATAGGCGGCAGCGCGCCACCTACGTCAACTAGAACCGGACGGTCGGACTATCCGAGTCAGGGGAAGAGGGGTACGTACACCAAGGTAGAGATCAAGGCGGCGCTGGTCACCTTAGGATCACCCACTCACCCAGCCGTCGCGCGACCGGGAGACTAGCGGGTGATCGTAAAGCGGCGGGATCACCCAGCTCACCCGCTAGGCATCGACGGGGTGATGGCAGTGAGCACGCGACACAAATCTGTCGCGATGGCACTGGCCCCGAGACGAACCATCACGGTCCGCTTGCGCTCCCATCCCTTGTGCCAGGCGCTCTGCGAGGGCCTTGTTTTCGGCTTGGAGCTCCCGAAGTTGCTGCTCCAAAGCCCTGTTCTGGCCAATGAGCTCGGCCGGTGTGGTACCAATTTCTCCGTCGAATAGACCGCTGGCGATATCCAGAGCTTCGGCGTGCTCGGCTTCGAGAGAGCGAAATTGCAACTTGAGTGATTCGTGCTCGATATGATCAGCCGCCAGCCGGTCATTCTTTGCGGTCATCTCCCCCAAGGCGGACTCGAGTTCCACGATGTGTGTCTTCTTCATCTCCAACACTGCCTCGACCGCTTGGTTGACTGATCTGCATTCGGCCAACTCCTTTTCCGCGCTGTCGAGCTGGGCGTGAATCTCGCGTGCTCGAACAATTTCGATGTTCTGCATTTCAACGGTCTCTTGGAGCTCACGCACGGCCATGTCATTCAACTGGCTTTCCTTCTTCTTTTCTTCGAGTTCGGCTCTTGCATTTTCGAGCTCTTTCACGACCTTCTGGAGGTCTCGGGCCTTCTTCTGGGCCTCTTTCTGTAGCTCGCCATAGCTGCTCGACCAGCGAGCGTTCAGGTTGTTGTGTTGCTGCTGTAGAATGTAGGACCGTTCTAGGTTCTCCTTCTGCGCAGCATCGCGATATGCGTCCAGCGTCCTGCGCGCCTTATCAAAATGTTGAATCAAGGACCAGAGGTCGTAGTCTAGCCGTCCGGCCAGGTCATCACTGCTCGACCCGCCGTTACCGGTGAAGGACTAGGATGTCAGTAGAAAGACTGGAAGCCTGCGGACGAGACTACTCACTACGTTTTCGAAGCGGCTGTCCTTGATCGCTTGGCTTTGCAGTGCCATTGCGGCGGAGTGGCCTGCCTCTGTCTGGGCGGACTGGTCATGCGTCATGGTGAAGGATGAAGAAAAGTACCGGTCTGGTCGAGTGTGTGGTGGTCTGGTCTACGCATCTATGTTTGTTTGTCTTAATCATATTCTGCACCCGTTTATATTCAAATCTGCTGACGTATGGGAGTGGTGAGTACGTTGAGGATATGAGCCTGATTCTCGGCCCTGCCCGTCCAGCATGCGGTCAATAGCAACTGGCCGGGGCAACTGACGAATTCACGCAACAGCGCAACAAGGACAGAAATAGGTCCCTGCCATGCTGCTAGCATAAAGCCGTTCTGGGTGGGACTACGACTGCAAGATGCTGTGCGTGTATCGTATAGTGCATACTGATACGCAGTTGCGAAGACGCTCTCAGCAAGCTATGGACCCCGTTACTTGGTACGCCCTAGCAATTGGGGGACCTCTTTCCACGTCCATTGTAGTGAACCTAGCCTTGCTCACGTTCAACGTTTTACGATACCTGACCCATGGCAACCTCCTGCATTATCTCTCGTGGAAAACTATCTCTCGATCAACACGCCTTCTCAGGCGAATTACCTGGCTTCGTCTCATGCTCGCTGTTCTCTTCATTGCCGCCAATGCCGTACCACTGGCCGTCGGTGTTCACGACGTCTCAGGCTTCGTCCGGCGGTCAGGCGTTTTGTCCGTGGTCAACATGGCACCGCTCTTTCTGGGAACTCAGATGAATGTGATTGCGAGTGGCTGTGGGCTGAGTTTACGGGCTCTTGTTGCTCTGCATCGCTGGCTCGGCATCATGGCCATCGTCCAAGGTCTCACCCACACCGCCGTGGCGCTGTCGACTGAGTCATCCACTGACGTGGGGAAGTTCAGCGACACTTCGGGTATTGTGGTGAGTAGGCATGGGCAAGCATCTAAAGGGGGGGCGGACCGAAGAGCGATGCTGAAGCATGTCTAGGTTGCGAGCATCATGGTCGCCATCCCTTTGACTAGCATTATTCGACGACGCACATATGAAATGTTTGCCGCCCTCCACTTTGGCCTTGCCGTGTGCGCTGGTGTCTTCGTCTATTTCCACAACCCTACGTCGGACGTGCTGGACGCGCCCAAGAGATATGTCGTGGCAGCCGGCGGTTGTCTGGGTCTCGTGTGGCTTGTACGGCTCACCATGATGGTGTACCGCAATGTGCAGCTCGGCGCGCCGTCGAGTCGGGTTGCTGTGCGCACCATCACGTTCGAGCTGGGAGAAACAAGTATACCGCTCGAAGATGCTGTGCACATCCACGTCCGACTGCCAAGGCCATGGAATATTCGCGCCGGGCAGTACGTCTACCTGACTGTGCCGGCGGTCAGTCACACGGCCGTGGTCCAGTCTCATCCATTCTACATCGCATGGTGGTATCGCGTCAACGACGACGATTACATTGTTCTCATTGCACAGAAGCGGCAGGGCTTCACACAGAAAATCTTTCACATGAAGGACAACAAGCTCACCAACAACTACCGCTCCAGAGCGTTCATAGATGGACCCTACGGTCAAGAGATGAACCTCGACGTGTATGACAATGTTGTCCTCTTCGCGACCGGCATTGGAATCGCCGGTCAGCTTTCACACGTCGCGCAGCTTCTCAGGAGCTACTACGACTGCGGCGTCAAGACGAAGAGGGTGACGTTGTTCTGGCAAGTGGATGCTGAGAGTGCGTCCAGCCCTCCCTCTGCATCGCGCGCGCGCCGCATCATACCAATTGCCGTGTGCCGTGTGCCACTTGCCGTCTTCTCTCCACTGACATGGCGTCGCAGTTCAGCTCGGGTGGGTGGCCGACAGGATGCAGCAGCTGCTGGAGCTCGACGAAAAAAGCCAAGTAAGTGTGGGGGCCTCTTGCTCCGGCGGCGACGACGACCAACTCCCGGCACTGACCACTCTGTCGATGACCCATCTGGCGACGGATCTGGCGCCGACGACGAGCTGACGTCCCTTAGGTCCTACACATCTATCTATTTGTGGTCGGCGGCTTCGTATCGCGAGAGGCTAGCGTAACCGACTTTGTCAACCGAGGCAAGCGCATCGTCGTGACGTACAAGGACATGGATGCAGCGTACCTAACGGATGCTGAGCTTGGCCAACATGGGGGTCGTACTGTCATATCTCGTGGGTGATTGTCGTCACCCGATCACCTCATGTCGTCTGATTGCTAATGAGTGCTCATCGGCAGTGTGTGCAGACCCCCAAATTGTCGATCGAGTCCGCGACGTCGTACAGCGCAGGGGGGACGCCAAGGTCCGCTTGACCTGTCTGGACTTTGGCCCCGAAAGTGCGCGTCGCCCTGGATTGTGCCTGGCATGAGACACGGGGCACGGAGATGCCGCGACGAGGTTCTTGAGGGATGATCAGTCCGATGCACGTTCCACCTGTTGGTTGGCTGTTCGTCAGGCTGGAAGGACGGTTGCCGGGGCTGTCTCGCATGAGTCGTGGAGATAATGATGTTTGGTGGGTCTGGCGGGTCAACGGTGGTCGAACAGGCGCTTCAACAGCTCCCCCGATTGGGTTCCGTCTCCTTGGGACGTCCTAAGTGTGGCTGGGAAGTGAGCAGTTCCGTTGTAGCCGGTCATCCAATGTGCAGAATGTAACGAGAGGCAGGGGGCCGCCGCGCAACCAGCAGAACCAGACAGTCACGAGAGGCTTTCCAACCGCGATGGGCGCAGGTCTAGGATGGGTGCCTCTTGGCACATACGAAAGAGGTTGGTAGGATTTGGCACGACTTGTGAGCCCTGTTGCCGAGGCGGATGCTGCGTCCGGGAAAATAGAAACCACCTGATTTTCTTCCGATGATGGTCTTGTTGGACCGAACATGCTTGCGAACCAAATCAAACTGTCAGACCAATGCACTTGGCGAACAAAATAGGTAGTGGAGCCACGAACAATGATTGGAAATCCCGTTGCATTGCCTCTCGGAACACTTTCTAACATCAGCAGCATAAGGAACACCAACAACACGCTCCTGATCGTGCCATCAGCTCGCGCAAACAATGGTCCCCCGCGGCTGTAAGCTTCCAATCCGTAGATCTGGCATGGCGGGGAAAGCACAGCCCACACGTCGGCCCATCTGCCTCCTGTTTGCTGGACCAGCACGGGCCAGAGACCTGGTCCACCTCGTTTGGACCCCAGTTTGATGCCCCATGGCCGTGCCCGTCTTGCTCGTCATGTCCGCCTTCCCCGTCATGTCCGCCTTCCTCGTCATGTCCGACTTGCCCGCCACGCCTGTCTTGTTCACCCCAGCAAGGCGGCCTCGCTTCTGCTTGAAGTAGAAGCCCGTCACTTTCTGACCGATGCATCTCTTGAGGTTCTCCGGTAAGTGAAGCGTTGGCTGCGTGCTGCTTTTCTATCGATGGTCGGCAGTCGGGTCAGTTGGATCATGAACAGGAGCAAATGAAGGGCCGCCGTGTCTGTCAGCCTACCTTGGCTTCGATGTCCTGACGCCAGTGCAGGTCGGTCTACTCGTATGATACAAAGCCACCGTCATCGGGAAAAAAGACATACAGCGCGACTTCGATGTTGCCGAGGTTGCTGTAGTCCTCGCATTTCGTCAGCAAGGAGCCAATGTTCCTTCTGACGGCTTTCTTGTGTCGGACAGTCTCTTTTGGGGCCATGTTGTGTCTTGTCAATGTGGGACAGGACCGGGCCCTTCCATGACACCTACAGCCGCACTTAAGTATGCACCGCGAACTTGTCTTCGACGTGTTAGGCCCGCGCCATGGCCCTGATCGAGGAGAGGAGAGAACCTTGATGACGATCGAGGTCCTTATTTGGGACCTGAAACATGGGGGCTGCTGCAGGGGCAGGATGGCCGAGTCGTCACGATGGTATCATGATTGAAAACATTCACAGCAAGCAGTCGTTCGTTGAGGTATGTATGGTACAGTACAGTACATGCGTTTTCCCGTTTCGTCCGGGCTGCAGAGTAGAACAGCGTGCAGGATGCAACCATCACGTCAGCCCTACGCTCAGCTCAGCTCACCCTGCCCATGAGCCTCTTGCACAACCTTCTGCAGCTCGCTCATCCACGCCTTCAGCTTCTCGATGCTTGCGTCCACTTCCTGACACATCCGCGCCTTGTCGTCCTCCAGTCTACCAGACGTCAGCCAGGATGCCTGTCAATCTCGAATCAATGCTTGACGTACCTGTTCTCCTGAAGACGGAGAGCTTCTTCAATCTTGTCCAGCCTGTTTGTAACATGCTCCTCGAACCGAGCAGCTTTGCGTACGAACTCCAGCACCTCGCGGCCCACGTTGATGGTCCCACCAGGGACGTCAACCGCAGGGGCGCCAGCCTCGGGCACTTCGGCTGGCTCTTGCGGTGGTGAAGAGCAGGCGGGAGGACTACCCTCTGCAGGGCGGCTTGCGTTGCTGTCCAAGTAGTATTGAGCATCACTGTTCCAGTCCCATGCATCGGACTGTGCGGCGGTCGCGCCTGGTGAGCTGGCCGGCAGGCCGAGAAGCGGATCCGAGAGCAGGTCGTCGGACATTTGCTGCATGATCGTGTCTGACGTGTCGGGGATGGAGAAGTCAGAAAAGTCGGAGAAATCAAATGGGTTCCATGTTGACTGGGCCCGGTCGGTGGTGATTCGGGGCAGCTCGTTCAGCTCAGAGAATTGATGGGCCATCTTAAATCACCAGTAGTAAACAAGAATCAACAGCACGCAGTAAGGCAGGTTGTCGGTGAGTGGTCCATACAATGGCACGTATTTGCCCTACAATGTTCAGCTGTTGCTTTATACACTGATCGCCTGGTTCGATGTTCATGCTTGTCCGATATTCATGCTTGTCCGATATTCATGCTTGTCCGATGTTCCTAATTATCCCATGTTCGCGAACACTATTCGTAGTCTGTCTGTTGGGGGCCAGAGGACACCTGCCTGGGTGTCCCTGCCGACCCCAGTCCGATGGCGGCGGAATACTAGCGTGTTTGAGGTTGAATCGCAGTCCCAACTGTCGGACTGTAGCTTCTATTCTGGGTTCGACCAGATGAATGTCCAGGACTTGGGAATAAGATCTTCGACGTTCTGCCAACAAAGCAAGGCCCCGACATAGGTTCGGAGGCAACAGCTTGAGAGTTGAGAGCCCACCCGGTCCACTCAAGAATCCCATTCCACAAGACATCAGCACCAACATGGTCTCTCCAATCTTGGGCAAGGTAAACTGCCTCCCTAAAAAGAACGCCGAGAGATTGAAGTGTCCTAACCATGACCAAGGCGATTGAACCTGCATCATCACCTGGCGTCTTTCGACCTGACAGCCTCGTTCATCACACGTATCTTCTGGGAGCCTCGGAAAGACTCTACAGACTATGTTGCAAGGTGGAACGACCGACAAAGAATGCAGAGCACTGCTGTCAGCGGAGCGCGTACGAGATTGTGTACATGCGGGAACATCAACAGCTGCAGCGGGCCCTCGCGGCGAATCGCGCCCTCGTTCAGCAGCTTTCCCAAGCCCGCGCTAAGGCAGCCTACTACGAGGAGCTGTGGACAGCAACGGGCGCCTCGCGTCAGAGACACAGATTTGTCGCGAGATATGGATGCGGCAACCGCAGCGCACCAGCAGGGTTGGCAAGCCCACACGTCTCTTACCAACCAGATACTTGTACAAGCTCGGTTCAGGACGGCAAAGTCGATTCGATGGGTTCCACACCGGTGTGGATGCGTGATGGAGATGGTCGATACTTTCTTTCTCCTGTCTACGGAACTATGGTCGCTTATTAGATAGCAAACAAGTCCAAGTTTTTCCCCTTGAGCAGAGATCCCTTTGCCGCACTGCAATGGCCGGGAGAGTTATCATCAGTGTCGATGGAAATCATTTGGCCATCGTAATGCCATGAAATAGCCGAGACATCCTCGAATGCAGCTCGTGGCATGGTGGCGGAACTACGTTTGCGCTGTAGGAGAGAGGTCATCACTCAACAGCAGCACAGTTTTGGCCCCAACTTTCGGCCATTGCCACCGAACAATATAAGAAGCACACGGCTATGTATTAACCTTGTTCAATTCCCTCTACTAAGCTCAGCGTAAGCTCAGCGTCACACAATAATGGCATACACCCAAGCGGGCGAGAGGAGAACGCCAGCAATCCAGCAAGCAAAGCCCGCATTCGTCTGTCTTCGGAGACGCATCGCTCATCAGATACTGACAGCAAAACTTGGCACTGGGGCAGCCAAGCTTGGTGCAAGAAGTGACGAAGCCAATCCGAGCCAGCATATCATGTTCCAGCCACTCCTCAGACATAGAACCAGTGAAGATCACGCCGATGTTGATGCTGTGGCCACGATGTTATCGACAGTATCTCTGGGAAACCATCTCAGCCGCAAGACGATGGGCCATCGCCATAGTTGACCGTAAATTCGTTGGTCGCCGAGACGAGACGTTGTCTATGTCACCGATGATAAACTACAGCTCATGATCATTCCACGTGTGTCAACATTTTGTCAAGTTGCGTTGTATATGTACTTCGTCATGCATGGTGGTATGTCTCAATGCGTTGTACGGCATCGGCGCGAACAAGTTGCAGCATGAATCACTTGGGGGCAGCCGTCAATCGAGAGTATGACCACATCATGGGGCTATTGCATCGGTACACTACAGTCGAGTCCAGTGCAGACGTACTGTACAGTACCGTACAGGATAAAGACATGCACATGTTCCATCTCATAGCTGATCAAAGTGCCGCCGTCTCGTGGCACCTGATTTGGGGCTCTGGCGGTCTGTATTCAGTCAGGTCCCAGGTCTAGTCCTTTGACCCCGCACCGGCACCAGGATGTGTTCAAATTGGGCCACGTATGATCTCAAGAAACCTCATTCTGACGTGTATCTCCACGATCGCTGGAGTAAAGGCAAATCGAATGATGTCCGACCGACCTCGAATGCCGACTCGAAGGCGTGACAGGAAGAAAGAAAACTTTGCAAAGAGTATGCGAAACGTAATGAAAAGGCTGGCAATGATCCACGAGAAATACGGTGCCGAGATCTATCTCAGTGCCAAATACTCGAGATGGTTCGAGTTTAGCACTGATACCAACCTTCCACCAAGCGCAGAAGAAGTTGTACGTGACCTATCGACAACGCCAGTCACACTCACTCACCATTGTCCAGGAAAATGCATATCCTTTAACGGTCAAAAGGAGTCCATCGTGCTTCAGGAAGTCGCCTGATGCTCCTGCTGACCGAAGGCAAACGCAAACGAAGCAAGACGCATGTACTCACAATTAGCAACAGGGACTGGGAACAGTGTGTCTGTACTCGAGATGACAGTTCGATCTATGGCGTTTCTATATATGATAATGTAGAAAATATCACATCCTCACAGAAGTCATCGGGTTTCCTCACAAAGGTCGTTGGCTGTCGGATGATATGACAGGGTACCAGGCGGTTGAGCAGAAGAAACGGTGGCTCGCATGAAATGGGACCACAATCAGTTGATGTGTTGAATGATGCAGACTCAGAAGTAGCTTCAATATAGGAAGATCGTGTCTAGTCCACAGGAAGCAACAGGTAGCTGTCAAGGAGTTCTTGCAACGAGTGAAGCATGGCAACTGTTGGTCTTTTGAGGGGGGGAGGGGGGGTCTCTAATCAAGTAGAACAATCGATACCCTCCTCTTCTACCTACAGAACGGTGTCCCTCCTTGCAAGTAAGATAGTCTCGTATACTTTCGGTCCTCTCTTCCGCTCTGTATCACTTTCCCCAAACAGCTGGTGTCCCACAGTTTTCTGATGGCTGGTAAAGGGTTCTGGCAGTAGCCTACTGAATGGGATCTTGACTCTTCTAACAGCACCGTCCTATGGACATTATTCCACAGGCACAAAGCTGGCTAGCCCTCGTGTTGCGACTGGATGTGGCAGACTTCACCGAGTTCAGTTGGCTTTGTTGCAAGGTGGAACGTTCTTGCAACCCGAATGCCTTCTTGCTTGAGGCTTTCAATACCTATGTGAAATTGAGAGGCCGGCAGTGGGACGGTTGCTGCTCGGCCTGCTGTCTGAATGAGAAAGACTTACGGGGAGAGGGGCTAAGAGTCACACAAGAACACTACTGTAAAAGCGGACCAACGACAGCGTTGAGAGGAGTAGCATCGATTACTTCATCTATACTGTAAAAAAGACTCATGAGATCAACTGCTGCTTGTCCTTCACTCGTCGTGAGAATTCGGTTACAGGTGCAGATATTAAGGCCGTCCGCGGCGTGATTGTGCATGCAAGCCTCCAGCAATCCAATGGCATGATCAAATATTAA
This sequence comes from Verticillium dahliae VdLs.17, assembly GCF_000150675.1. Classification (NCBI taxonomy): domain Eukaryota; kingdom Fungi; phylum Ascomycota; class Sordariomycetes; order Glomerellales; family Plectosphaerellaceae; genus Verticillium; species Verticillium dahliae. The sequence goes on from NW_009276931.1 coordinate 522,471, forward strand.
CAGCTCTGCTAACTATCGTTTTCAGGGAGCCAGCCCTTTGCAGATGCTCATGGAAGAGATCGCACACAGGAAGTCACGCTACTAGCCAGCCATCTCGTCCTTCTGAACCTGCCACGCACTCACCATCTCTGATTTTTCCTTGATGCTCATTTCAGAGAAAGACTTCCCAAGCAACTGTGCATAGCTTGCCTTGAAGTCAGCCAACGCGTCGCTGAGATCGTCTGTGTCCTGAAATCGAACGCTTCGGCCTTGGTTCCCAACATCGTGTGATTGGGCTCGGAAACGAGCAGTGTCTACCTCTGCGAGCCCTCGGGAAGGCGACCGGCTTGTTGCAGCCCGTAGTCCTGCCTCGGTATCATTGTAACGGGCTTCAGCTTCACATGCCGCTCTGTAAATAGCGTCATCGGCGTCCTTCTTCGTCCATCGGTTCCTGAGACTCGACCTCGTTTCCCATGACTTCTTTCGATTGCCGTCGATGTCCCACATGATCAACACATATGTCGTCGGCCACTTTTCGACAATGTCGGGATTGATCAGATTCAGATCATTCTGACAGCCGATAGGGCATGCCCAAGCCACTCCCCAGATGCCAATGATATGGCGCTTGGTGTACCGCCATTTCCCACTGGGTAGCTTTTTGTCGCCGTAACGGTTTTCTGAGTTGGTCACTTTGTACGGATCCTCGTCGTTTCTCTCTCGCTCTTCGTACTCGGCAGATTCGGCGAACGACTCCAAGCGGTATTTCGACGCACCTTTTCTCCCGTGGCGGTTTATATAGAAAGTCGTCGTTCCACGTCCCCAACCAACCGTTTGAAAATGTTCCGAATGCTTTAGGGTGTGTCTGACGAAGAGAGCCTTCTGACCATCTTCGTCGAGCTCGAACTTGTTATCATCTTGTGGTGGACTCTTGGGTCGGACGAAGAGCGGCGACCCAGCGCTGGTGTCGTTGGCACGGGCGTTGTTCGTGTCGTTGCTTACACTTTCTCCTCGAGAGGTCTCAGTCATGTTGCGTTCATTGTGATCGATTCCCTTGTCGTGACTTTCAGCAGCCGAGTCCTTTTGTTCCTCCTGTCTGGTCGTCGCGCTTTCGCCTTCGCCAGTGTTCTTTTCGACGTTTTCGTCAATGGGGCCGTTCTGTGTAGTGCTCTCCGTCTCTTCCTTCTTGATTTCTTTGTTTTCATCTGAATTCTCATCTCCGCCCTTTTCATCATCATCTTCTTTATCCACATCCATCGACTCAGGAACGCTAGCCAAGTCTTTAAGCAAGTTCTCTAGCCGTTCAATTTCCACCTTGTAATGATTTTTCTCTTCTTCATCCTTTGCTTTACCTTGCTTAAGCTTTTCGTTCTCAAGTTCCTGAGTCAACTTGCTCTTTCGTTCTTTAGCAGCCGAACCGTTCTTCTGCGACTTATTGATCGAGCTGGATGATCTGGCCATGACGAAAGGTTGATGATTCGAGGACAATTGACTTCAAGTCTTCCCTGGGTTGTCGACGTGATGCACTTTCTGCCTGCTTAGAAGTCTGTTTTCTCCTTAGTATTTATACAGCAATGTGGTGCTTCGACTAGGTGCTGACCTATGTCTGCTCCGGAGGTCCTCCGAGGTCCCAAATGTGGACCATCGAATGAACGACAGTCGAGGCCCAGAATTCGGTCTTTTTCTTCAAGTCCCAGGCCAGGGCTTAGGAACTTTTGGCTATGTATGTTGAGTTCTCACCTGACTTTGCCAATTCGGTGCACGCTTCATCTACAGCTATTTGGACGGCTTATGATATATGGTGAAAGGGAGGCCTTCCCTCCTAGATCTTCACGGCAGCTTCAGACATGGGCGTGCATTTAGATCGCCTCGTGAACACAGTTCGACGAGGTATCGATATGGTCTCATTGTCTATGAAGAAATCGATCTGCTATTCTAAAAAGGGTTTAAATGTCGGGTGGTCCGGGTTCTTTCCGTGGGAAAAGACAGCCGACATTGCTGGACATGGTGTTCGGCCACCAGTGACGTGTTCACCGACTCTTCGAACGGCAAAGTGCGGTTATATTAGAAGGGCAGATGAGATATATGTGGTGTAATGGATATCAAGGGAAGCGCAGCTTGGAAGGAACGAAATATATTTGATCATAGCTCACACTTGCGCACGGTGGCATGGATCATAAGCTGTGATAAATTATGCCTGCCCAGCTTATTCTACTAGTTCGATGGGCTTGGTTCCAACCAGTCTCAAATGGTAGTGCGTCACGTAAAGAATGGCAGAGCACCACCCAGTAGCCCTAAGGCACATCCGCAACAGAGACAGCCCACTGACAGTCCAAAAATGCCCCCCTGCTCTAAGTCTACCCACGCTGGCAGGGCAGACCGTAAGACCATCTGGAGCCCAACTGCCAGCATGAAGGGAAGACAGCATACTAAGCCAAGAAGAAGATGAAGCCCGCTTTGGAAAAGACGGAAAGGCATGATCATGCTCATCATACATGAACACCAACCCTTGAGAACAGAGATAAAGAAAGTGAAAGCACCGATGATTAAGACGATTCCAGCGATGAAGCAGTTCATGATGTGAGGCGCGGTCATGAAAGCAAGACCTCTATCGTCCAGAAACTTCGAATCACCGAACGCCTTATTCAACACCTTCAGTGCTTCTGACGGGATAACATCCGAAATCTGGAATGGCAAGCGGTGACAGAACTTGTCTGCCAGATCGTCGACACACATGTATCGTGTTCCGAGGTAGAACACCTGCGGGATACTCGGGATGGCCTTAGACACCTGAGTTGCGACTGCGTCCGCCACACTGCGCACTCGGCTGACCGAGTCAGGGATAGCTGTCTTGACTGTGTCTCCGACTCTAGATGTGGCGGCATCGATGTTGCCTGGTGGTTTTGGCACTTTGGGTACTTTGGGCACGTTGGGCACGTTGGGTATTTTCGGTATCTTGGGTACTTTGGGTACCTGTCTCGGCAAGATTTCTTGCAGCTGTTGAGATAGGTCAAGCTACAAGGCACATCAGCACCAAATCTCGTACCATCCTCATAGACCCGTCATGAGTACCTTTATTGTGGCGATGCCTGACTTGGCATAACCCTGGGAGAGGCCCAAGGCAGCTAAGATAAGGCAACATAACACACAAATGAACATGGACACAGCTAGAAAGACTTTGTAGCCACCGGGTTTGCGCATTCGAGCTGTTTGTACGAGCGATGGTGCGTCAACTCTGATACCTTTGGTGTTTGGATTGGGCGTTTTTCAGGTAATAATAAGGAGTTTAAGGTCAATTACGAATTACTGAAGAGCCTGAGAATAGCTCTTATATGGCTTGGAGCAATCCTAATACTCGGTGTGACCCTAAAGGCGGCTCTAGAAAGGGTCCTTCAACTGGGCCCCAAATCTCGGCCCTGGGAACAAACGACGGTGGTTGAAGAGTGCTTCCGTTTCTCGAGCTTTCGCCGCGAAGCTGAAGGGGGCGGATTGCACGGATACCTACAGCATTCAGGAGCTAGTGGACTGGATCAACGACATACATCGTTGGGGTTTGTCAACACACAGTCGAAGCCGTGAGAGGGATCTATCACGGCAATCCCTGCATGGCGGTAATGTCCCCTTGCGCTTGTCTCCCTGGCCTCGACGATATCAACAGACCACTGTAGCAAGAAACCGTAATCCTCATCATGTGCGTCCCTGCTGTGTTGCCAGTGACGTTTGATGATGGATTTCAGCTCCGCAAAAAGCTCCTCGACGGGATTATGGATGGGCGTATATGGGCTTAAGTACAGGAGCTTGACGCCAGCTGCGGCACAAAGAAGGGCAATATTGTCAGAACGATGGAACGACGTGTTATTCATGATCAGTACGGACTTGGGGTTGGGTCAGCGGCCGCAGTGGTGCAGTAGCTGCTCAATGTAATCTCCAAAGACAGCCGCATCCGTTGAGCATTGGAAAACTTTGGCAAAACCCACGCCATCCTGAGCGTACGCAGGCAAAATCTGGTACCTGGCGTCCCTGTGGAAGTGGGCTACTTGGATAGGCGTTACACCCCTCGGAGACCACCCAGTTCTTCTGAGTCTGGCGCGTCTGTCACATCCGGATTCGTCGACGAAAATGATTCGAAATAACAAAAACGCTGAGACCTGGTGCAGATAAAGTCGCAGAGGTCCGCATTCCGTTCCTGGGCCATACGACGGACTGTCTTCTTTGACCAGCCTGCCGCCGCCAACACAGAGCTGATCGTTGAGATAGCCATGTCCAATCCATATTTATTCTTTAAGAATGATATCATCTGGCCGAGAAACATGTCAGGGTGTTACTTGAGCTCATCGAGCAACCCAGACACTATTGGAAGAGTCAGCTTTCTCGGTCGTCTGGCGCGGATTTTGGGGGCAGTAGTGGTTTTGAAGTAGTGCAGGTCAGTTCGAATACGTCGCACGGCAGTTGGAGTACAGAGAGCAGCAATGAGCAATCTCAGCAGCTGGCACTTCGCACTGAAGCATGTCGGCAATTAATCCATGCTGCGCAGTCGACAAACGAGGCGCCATTTGGTCGTGGTGTTACAGTGCGTTGGGACGTCGAGAAAGAGGGCCTCCTAACCTTAGGATCTCATCACGTGATGTTATCAGCTCACCAAGCCTATGCATGTTGTCACCACGGAATTGAACAAAGTGGATTGATTGTTGTTAAGGTACAAAAGGAGACTTCCAGAAGTCCAAACGAAGGTAATTGGTCAGATCCAGCATCGGTAAGGAGTCTTACCGGGGCGATAACGACAGAACAAATGCATCAAATGAGGACTCCACATTTGGGATGAAAGTACTCCTGGGTCACAGAACAGAACCTTGCCTGATCGGCAACACACCCCCTCAGATGGGTAGGCGAGCCTCTCTCTGACCATCTGAACCACGAAAGATCAGGCAGATGCCTGTTGGCGGCTTTTGGTAGAGAATTTGGTGCCTTTGGAACAGTTGGCGTTCTCAGGGCAGATGAAGGAAATCGTGCTTGTGAAGCAAATAAGGATGTGTGTAAGTGTTAGGAGAGGTGGGCGAAATTGAGCAAGCTGTTCACTGGTGGACCGCTGGTACGCACTCCATCTGCAGAAGCTTCACGAAGTTCTGATGCTTCTGAGTCGGGAGAATCTTTGTAAGCCCATCGCTCACTATCTTGTCAGTGCTCATCCAGTCCACGGATATCTTCCCCTGTCTGACTGTTTGTCGGATCCAAAGACGATGGATGTCAACATGCTTGAGCTTCGTAGTGGCTTGAGGCCTCTCACTAGTGAGTAACAGCAGCGTTTGGCGGTTATCACAGAACATCTGGATCGGAACCTTGCCATGAAAACGTAGCTGAAGCTCCTTGATCAGACGAAGAGTGGCAAGGTAGTTCCTCGCTGCGACACTGAGGGCCACCAGCTCAGCTTCGGTGCTAGAAGTGACCACGGATCGCTGCTTTGTAGCTTTCCAGTCAATTGGACCTCCAAAGAGCATGGTGGTGTATCCTTGTGAGCTAAATCTGGTGATGGGATCATCGCCGAATGATGCGTCGCTCGCACAATACAGCGATGTAGAATGGTCTCCTGATCCTCCGTAGGACAGCGAGAGAGTCCTTGTGCGATAGAGGTAGCGGAGACAGTGGTCTGCTGCAAGGTGATGGAGTTCTGTCGGCCTGAGCAGAGACTCCGCAAGTCTTGAGGCAGCTTTGGCCACATCAGGTCGTGTTGTGGTTGCTGCGTAATTGATGGAACCAATTTTGCGTTGGTATAGTTGAATGGATTCAGCAGAGGCTTCGTAATCCTTTGGAGCAGGTGCTGGGTCTGTTGATAGAGGCGTCAAATGACCTCTGGTGGATGGCTGGAGGTTGAGGTCCTTCATCTTTTCAGTGATGTAGTTCTCCAGAGACAGCCAGAGCTTGCGCTGGCTACGATCTCTGACCACTCTGATGCCTAAGAACCATCTGACCTCGCCAAGTTCTCGCATCTCGAACAGAGACTTGAGCTGGCTCTTCAGCTCTTCGGCCGCTTGGCGATCCTCTTTGCGGTTCATGAGGATGATGTCGTCAACGTAGAAGAACATGATCATGCCTCTGCCCATGAAGACACAGTTATCTTCCTCGAGAGCCACGAGGCCGATCTTCCGCATAGCCTCGGACAGCAGCTTGTGCCAGAGAAGCGGTGATCGGCGCAAACCGTACAAAGCTCTCTTCAGCTTGAAAATCGTGCGCCTCTGTGGAGCGCCCTTCTTCTGTTGCATCTCCTGCATGAGATCCCAGCCCTGAGGGGCCCAGACGTAGACTGTCTCGTCGAGGTGTGCATTTGGAAAGGCGTTGACGGCATCCAACTGGTGCGTGTCTAGGTCAAACTCTGCACAGATGGCCATCAACGTTCTGAACGTCTTGGCTGCCAGTGTCGACGCGTATGTTTCCATCTCATTCTTGGGCTGTTGGTCTCCTCGTACGCAGAGCCTGGCCTTGAACTTGGTCACGTAGCCGGTGGAGTCAACCTTGTATTTCCAGACCCAGGTCAACCCGAGAACCTTGTGTATTTCCTGGTCGACCGATTCGAAGGGGACTTGCTCGATTGTGTCCATATTTTCAATGGTGTTGACCTCCTGGACGCTTGCTTCTAGCCACTGCTTTTTGTGATCAGAATGAAGCATCTCCTTCCAGGATCTTGGCTCCGCGGGCATATCTGTTCGGAGAAGCGGTTTCTTGTTCGATGGAGTCTGAGTGTGAAAGAATGAGTATTCCACGGTCAAATGTGATGATGGAGGCATTTTCTTGCTGCGGCGGGCTCCTAGAGCCTGGTCGGTGGGGGTGCCGTCTTTGAACTGTGACGGCTTTCTGTCTCTAGCGCTCCTTCGAGTGCCTTGGATTTGTGTTGATGGCGACGGCTGTGGGGCTGGTGCCACTGATGGTCGGGCCTCCACAGTCTCTGTCTCGTCTTCAGCTGAACTTTGATCAGCTGGTGTGTGTTGAGGTGTTGATTCAGGGCTCCGAGCTACTTCGATAGTGTCTTCAATAGCCTCTTCAGTCACTTGAATGGTGTCTGGCACGGGGATCGTGTCTTCCACAGCATCTTCAGCCCCTTGAATGGTGTCTATTACGGCATCTTCCACCCCCTCAGAGACAGCTGGCTGGCCTTGTCCAGTCTCCGTCTCTGGAGTTGGACGTGGTGACGGCAGGACATCATCTCTGCTGGCTGTGTGACCTTCCCGGGGTCGCAGTATCTCCGCGTTGATCTTTCCTCCAAGTTGGAATGTCCGGGCTTTCTCGAACAGGTCGATGGTGGCAACATCGAACTCGTCAATGTCCAGTGACGAGTTGAAAGGATTCTGGGCGTCCGCAACGGGCACGTCCAAAGCCTGGAATTCGTCCTGTAGAATTGGCTTTGGGGATTGGGCGTCCTTGAAAACTGTGGACTCATCGAAACCCACGTCTCTTGTCCTCAATACTGCTTTCATCTCTGGAACCCAGATTCTGTATATGTTGCTGCTGTCGTATCCACAGAGATAGCCGATGTGGGCTCTCGGAGCCAGCTTCTGCTTTCGGTTACGTCCCTCTTGGGCGTCTGCCGTGAGAGGATACGCCCTGCATCCGTATCTTCGCAGGTGAGCCAGGCCTGGAGCCGTAGTTCGAGCGGCAAGGCCCTTGGAGTTGAGCCAGTCGTTCAGCCTTCCTTCTGGTGTCGCCCACTGTAGGCGTCCCTTCGGCGTGAGATTGTGGAGATATGCAGCGGTTTGTACCACCTCTGGCCACAAATCCTCCGGGAACCCAGCAGCCGAGGTAAGGGTTCTTGCGATGGTGAATATCGTGCCTCCATTGCGTTCTGCGGCACCGTTCTGTTCTGGTGTCCTTGCGGCTGATCTCTCCAAGAGAATGCCGCGCTCTTCTGACCAAGTAACCAGATTGCTGCGTAGTGCTGAGTCCCAGTCAACTCTCAGGACCTTGATGACCAGATGGTACTGTCTCCAGAGAAACATCTCAAAGTTGATAAACGCCTGGAAGCCATCTGCTCTGGCAGGCAGAATCCTGGCAACAATCTTCCCCGAATATGCGTCCGTTATTACAAGGCACGACTCCATGCCGTTGTACGACTTCCCAGGGCTGAAGAAGTCCAGGTTGACGCGCTCAAATGGATTCGTCGTCGTGTACGTTGGCTGTCTCCGAGATACAATCTTCTTGGATTTCGCTACCCCGCAAGACTCGCATTCGAATGTTGTTGGCCCTTTCACCCCAACTCCAGTACAGCTGTATGGCAGCTGCTGTATGGCCTCTGGGTGGGCATGAGCCAGCCGTTCGTGCCAGAGCCTCGAGTCGCTGACCATCGCGGCTCTCTGCTTCTTGGAGTGATAGAAGGAAGTGGTGCTATGTAGGGTGTTCACCGCATACTGGCCACCCTTCTCCTGAAGTGGGATCTCTGAGCCAGTGGCTGGGTTGAACAGCATGTTCCTGAGGGAGTCCAGTCCGAGTCCTTGGCGTTGGAGCTGCCTGGCTGAAATAAGCGTCGTCGGGTAGTCTTTGATGTACGAGACATCATGGCAGGTGATGCTGATGACGTTCTGCTTGCTGTCGAGGGTGTCGATGGCCATCGTGCCATGCCCTTCGACGGGGCTTGATTTGCCTCCTCCTGTGCTGTATCTTACAGTGTCGGTGGCCTCGCGAAAGTTGGTGAGGAGGTCTTTGTTGTTGGTTATATGGTTGGGTGTACCCGAGTCGATCAGGAACTCGTGACGGAGATCCCCTCCTCGGTTTGTCCGTTGAAACTCGTCCGAATCAGCGACGGAGAAGTTGCTCATGAAGTTGGTGTACTCGTCATCGCAGCTCTGTTCATCATCGTCACCGAGGAAGTTGTTAAAAGCAGAGACGGCGACTCCACTGGTGCCTCTTGCCTCCTGCCGCTTCTTTTTGTCCTCCTTGATTTTCTCGTTCCAGAATTGCAATGTGCTTGGCTTCATCCTTTTCTTCGCTTCGTCAATGTAGTCCAGCAGGCTCTGATCGGATTGATAGCTCTTCTTCCTCCGGTGTTCCGCGATATTTGGGCACAGACAGATGGGCTGACACGCCTTGGGTGCCCTCTTCTGCTGTACACAGTCGCAGAATGGTCTGCGAGAAGGCGAGCTGTTTGGCTGTTGAGGAGAGTCACGATGGGAATCCTGGGCACTCGTCCGATCACTTTGACCATTCCGGTCCTTGCCCATGAAGGTCACCGAGTCGCTGTAGAAGGACGTCTGAGATGGCTTGGTGGTGAGGCGATGCGGTTGGTAGTCTCTAAGGTAGCTCTTGTACCTCAACGCCAGTACCTTCCCTCCATCACGATCATCCAGCTCCCGGCGAACTTGGTGGGCGCACTCTGCTTCGGCCCACCCTGGAGACACGGAAAGAATTGCCCGAAGGAATTGAACATTTTGATCTGCGGCTTCTTTAAGCTGAGGAATCCCGTGCTTCTCAACTTCGATACAGAGTAGGATGAAGTCGTCAACCCACTTCTCATGGTCCATCTTCTTGATCATCGCCATATGCTCCTCCCAGCGCTGGCGAATGTATTGTTTCTGTCCCATGTCGGAAGGGGCGAAGTGGTCCTTCAACGCCTTGAGCCACTCCTGGCTGCTTTCCTCGTTCATGAAGACGGCCGAAAGGCTCCTGTCGACTGTGTTGAGGATGTATTTCTGGACCTCCTGGAGGCCCGCTGACTCCCTGTTGTAGATGTCCAAATGGATCTTGTACAACGTCAGCAGTGTGCTGAGATCTCGCGTCTCATCTTCGAATGACGGTGCTGTTGGCTTCTTGGCCCTCTTGGGCCGCCTGTCAGCCTCTTTGTCTGGGTCGACTAGATCCCAGGCCTCGTAGGAGGTCGCCACGGCTCTGACGGAGTTGAGCCATGTCCTCCATTCCTCCCTCCTTGTAAGTGTCACTCTGTGCTTACCAGAGTCCATCTTGAGGATCCCTGGGCGTTGTCGGAGACCGTCGGGGAGGTCGTTCGATGGTCGCGACTGATCGCGTGTATGTTGAATATCATCAATTGACCCCGCGTGTACTCAAGCCCTAGGCCACACGTCTCGGAGGTTCAATTGGTCTTGAGGAGCTGATTTCTCCTGCTTCGATGTGTCGTGGAGAGATGATCGCTCTCCTGGAGGATGTCGGTAACGGCCCTTGGCCAGTGGTCGTCAATGGCGAAACGTCGCGTCAATTGACTGTTGAAGTGCAGCGGCGATTCAGCTGTAGACAGCTTCGCAGCAGGCGTATTGGCCGTAGGCGCCCTGCTGTAGATATCGAAGGTCAAGGAGCTGTATCGTCGCCCGGGCTCATAACTGTCACCACGGAATTGAACAAAGTGGATTGATTGTTGTTAAGGTACAAAAGGAGACTTCCAGAAGTCCAAACGAAGGTAATTGGTCAGATCCAGCATCGGTAAGGAGTCTTACCGGGGCGATAACGACAGAACAAATGCATCAAATGAGGACTCCACATTTGGGATGAAAGTACTCCTGGGTCACAGAACAGAACCTTGCCTGATCGGCAACACCCATACATGCAGCCAAACTTCCTCGATTGATCACTTGAGTTGAACCCCTTGACTCAAATTCTCAACCCGAGGGAAACGGACACGAAAAAAACTTGCCCAAATTGTTTCCCCATCATTTTACCTGCAACTTTTTCAAAATCTGGGCTAAGACCTGTTCGATTGCCGCGGAGCCCCTAACACAGCAAACATGTGCAGAAACGTGTTCAGTAGGGGCTTTTCAGTGGCACCGTTGCAATTTCTCACAGTGGAAGTACACCGATCAATTCCACTACAAGATGCTGCCAAGTCTCAAAGAATAACATTAAGCACTGGGTACATTCCAAGGAAGAACACTGCAGTGAAGTTGGCTACGTACCCGCGAATCGGTTTGACGAAATCAGGCGCCGAGAACCGCCCCCATGGCCTCGATGGAGTCTTTCTTCTCCTTCGACCGGTAATTTGCTGCCGCCAACCCTGTCACCACTAGCATGTCCATATCCATAGTAGCCGGCGGTACATGGATATCAAAGGTAGGTTGACTCCGCTTGAACATCCCTCCAGGCCGCCTCCGATAAATCGCCAACACTCTCTTCGAAGAGTCCTTCAGGTACAGCGTGCTTGACGACAACGTGCTGCTGTCAACACCCCAGCTTAGCTCATTGCCGTGATATTTAAAGCTATGCTTCGTTCCCATGATGTTGCTCTTCATTTTCAAAGCTTCGCCGCGTACAGTAATGTCGATTTTGGAGGACAGAGAGTGCAGTTTGGCAGATCCGAGCGCGGCATTGGGATTCTGAAGTCGGGGGTCGGCATGCAAGATTGCAAGTGACTTTTCGTCGGGACTGTTGTGCAAGGCCCATATGGGCACGAGCTGGCCCGAGGAGTCCAGCCGGTCAATGGTGACTCGGGCTCCACCGAGTTGTTGGTTAATGCATAATTTGTCGTAAAGCGTGGAAGGTGCCATCATTTGGTCATGGCGGTGCGAAGGACGTGCGGTGGGTGTTAGTGAGACAAAACCACTATAAAAGTCTGGCTGGAAGCCTCGATGTTTTGAGAACAGACTACAGGACGTAAAAGCTCCAATCTCGGAA
>NW_009276931.1:534144-538900 GCF_000150675.1 Verticillium dahliae VdLs.17
TCTCGTCAGACGATTCGTGGCGCAAGCAAGCCTACAGAAGATGACGTAGCGCATGGCGACTCGCATAGGTTGGCAACGTCAACCTGTCGAGTCGGTTCTAATCGGTCCATTCCGGTGATTCTGCGTATACGCGTATCAGTAGCGCGGACTACATTCCGCGTACCGCGGGCTAGATTTTCCAACATCTGAATAGTAGTTAATCACGGGGAATACAGAACCTCTACTTTTCGTAAATTTGTCGCAACGAGAAGTCAACGTTTAGCTTCTGTAGGCACTCAGGAGCATGTGGGCCCCGGTCCTCTTCCGGTGCCGAGTCCCCACTTGTCGCCCGGAGTCGGTAGAATTTAATCAGGGCTCCTCTGAATATTGGGCCGGCCGCACTGTCACGTCAAGAGTTACAATGAAAGGTCAAAAACTGCTGCCTGTGGTGAGAAGAGTATGTCTTGGTGCTCGTCATTGGACTCGGGTGGTGCAAGGTCCTTGATCGTGTGCACTCTATAACGACACGAAGTGAGAAAGGAAGAATATGACCACGCCGGCGGATGAAATGTACAACAAGACAGTGGTGAACCGGAGCCAATATGAACAATAAATCCAGTTCCAGGTCCAGCAGAGGGATGTGCACGGGAGTAGCCTGCCAGAGAGCCTAACATTGAGGCGAAATGAAGGATCCGCTGCTTGGAAGGATTCCAGAAGTCCTTGGTGGCAGTGTTGATGGATCCTCCACGTCTTCGCCTTGCGTCGCCACCTGGCGGATGGCTCACTATTGCAAACCTCCCACCTCCCACCAAATGCATCATCACACCGGCTCCACTCTCAAATGGCTTGTGAATTTAACTGGGGAGGGCTGGCCTCAAAACCGCAGGAGTCTAAACAAATGCAACGCGGTCAACGACGGTGCTTGAGGCGGGTCGTCCCAGTCATAGATTGGTCACAGGCAGTCTACTTCAGGTTAGGTAGGTAGGGGCTGCGGACTCGAAGCAACCGGAGTCGATAATTGGAGCCGATGGGGTGCAATCAGGGACGCATTGGTGGGCATCCTTCGAGTACCTTTCTCTCCAACGGCTGGACGGCAGCGCCAACGGCCGATTGTTGCCCCGAGCACACCTCATGAAGTCATGAAGCGCACGAGTCCGAGTGGTAGGTAATACGCCTTCTGCCTCCAAGCCCGTGGCCAACCTGTCATCTGCTGTCGTTGATTGAACATGGAGTGGCGTGGTCCCCAAGGAACGCCATGTGGTCTTCTCTAAGGCTGGTCGGCGGAATGTTGGGCGGCTGAGCAAGGACCCATGCAGTCAATCAACCCAGGCAAATAACTAGACTTGCTAGGTACCTGCAAGCGAGCATCCACATATCGAGGCCACACGCCCAGCCCTGCAAGCCTAACGAACGTCTTGCAATACGACAATACGGTATTGCAGCCTCGCCTAGCTACTATGTAGCTAGCCTTTGGGCGCCAAAGGTAGGCTGACAGCAGGACCGATATCACATGCCAGCCTCAGGGTGTCGAGGTGTGCAGTCTCATGAGCGACAGTGAGCAGGGCCATTTGAGATTGAGAAAATGCCATGCCCGGAAAGATGCGCTCGATGAGTATGAGGCCCTCCCGAGATCCCAGGCGACACACTACCTCTATGGATGAGGTGAGGTCATGACATATGGCCTGACGGGTGGTGCGGAGGCAGGTGCAACCCTAGAGGTTACCCTTTGCTTCCGTCCACGTCGCGACCCTACCAGCGCTGCTGATCCAAGTGAGCCCAGGGTGGACTTTTGGGGCAATCTGGAGTGGCAGGGCTGGTCACGCTGCAACGAGGGGGCCTCCTTCCGGTTTAGCGTTTCCCTACGGCCCCGCTCGGCATCCACATTGCCGATGAAACCATCGTGAGCCAAGAGCACCAGGCGAGGACCTATCCCTGCAAGCTCCCTTCCTGCAGGCGCCGTGAGTGGCCGGCACTTGCCTCTCCATTGGCAGGTACCCACTAGAAAGCTGCCCAGAGCTCTGGGCGCCTGCTGGGCAACGTCAACACTGCCCTCTCGCCGCGCTCCTTCACCACTGTCATCAGGCAATCAGTGACCATCTCATCTCCTCTCCAATGCTCCGCACGACCCTTCCCCAGTATTCGCCTCGAAACGAACCCCCAAGCCCCCGTCACCCAAGACATTCCCATGTTCCTTCCTGCCTTGTCGCTCTGTACAAAAACCCCGGTATCTCCCTTCCCACTTAGACGAAACCTTGCTTCATCCAACGAATGTCCAATCCCATTCACCATCGCCCTTCATCGATCGCAGTGTCTGAACGGAACCTTGTTGACACACCTGCCTCCACAACTCAATCCTATCCGTCTTCTGTCGCCAATACCAACATGAGTGCTCCAGCCTACGAGCAGCAGGGCACCAGCTCTGGCAAGGCCCCGGTTGCTGAGCCTACCGGTCAGGACTTCTTCAACAACAACAACCTCGGCGCCGAAGATGAAAGGCCCAGGCCTACTAATGGTGCCACCTCGAGCGATGCTGGTGGCATCAACGGCGGCTTCCAGCCCACCCACAAGATGACAGTGAAGCCTCCCGCCAAGGAGGACCTCCAACGCAGCTATGCCACCGTTGTGGAGGAGAATGCCAACCCCAAGGGCTGGTACGGCACCATGATCAATACCGCCGGTGCTATCATTGGTACCCTTGGCGCTATTCCATGCTGCATCATCTGCCCCAACCCTTACAAGAGCGTCAATCAGGGCAATGTTGGCCTCGTCACCAAATTCGGCAAGTTTTATCAGGCTGTTGATCCTGGCCTCGTCAAGATCAACCCCCTCAGTGAGCGCCTGATTCAGGTCGATGTCAAGATCCAGATTGCCGGTAAGTTCTGAACGTCCGAATCTCGACAACGGCTTGTGTGCCTGACTTCAGTGCAGAGGTTCCCCAGCAGACTTGCATGACCAAGGACAATGTTACTCTCCACCTGACATCTGTCATCTACTACCACATTGTTGCGCCCCACAAGGCCGCCTTTGGTATCTCCAATGTTCGCCAGGCTCTCATCGAACGCACCCAAACAACGCTCCGACACGTCATTGGCGCGCGCATCCTTCAGGACGTCATCGAGCGCCGCGAGGAAATCGCCCAGTCTATTGGCGAGATCATCGAGGACGTAGCGGCTGGCTGGGGTGTGCAAGTTGAGAGCATGCTCATCAAAGACATTATTTTCAGCCAGGAACTGCAAGAGTCACTGTCCATGGCTGCCCAGAGCAAGCGTATTGGTGAAAGCAAGATCATTGCCGCCAAGGCCGAGGTAAGTTGCGAGTTCTGTTTCCCCCTTTGTCCTACGAAATTTGACTAACACCCATGCTAGGTCGAAGCTGCCAAGCTCATGCGACAGGCTGCCGACATTCTATCGTCTGCACCCGCCATGCAGATCCGCTACCTCGAGGCTATGCAGGCAATGGCCAAGTCTGCCAACAGCAAGGTTATCTTCTTGCCTGGTGCTAGCCAGGGCATGCCTTCTTTGAACAACGCGCACATCACGGATGGCAATGGCGAGTCCAGCAACAAGAATGATATCACCGGCAGCGACTTCGGAGGTGGGAACCCCGGTTTTCAACAGGCGCTGAACTCCCGCGTTATCGAGAACCTTTGAACGTGTTCATCGAATGCTGACTCGAGGGTTGTGTCGCGTTGAAATAGCGTGGTCCCATTCCTGATTTCGATGCCCTCCACTCGTCGCTGGGCATTTGTCCTCGGCACTGCGATCTTGCTTGACGAATTCTACGATAACCCTCTACACAATCTTTGCGCTTTCCACAGTCAACCCTTTCTGTCGAATTTCATATACCCACCCTTTTTCATCGCAAGAACGACTCACAATGACGAATGCACTGTTCTTGCTCAGTTTTCTGCAGACAGGAAGTTTGCAGCAGCTCGGGCTCGCACGCAGAGACGAAAGACGCCCTGCGTCGTTGCCGAGAAAAGGCAGGACGGATGATACCCCTCGTTCGCTACCATTCCGTGATTCAAGGATACGGTGGTTCTGTATTTGCTTGGTGCAGAGATCTTAACTAGTTGCTTCAAGTTTTTGTGCGCACTCGACTGTTTTTAATGAATGTACTTTACATGTTTGTTGCATGGAATATTCCTGTTTCCCGTGACCTGACCCAGGTGTTCAGGATGAGTCTTTGCGCATCATGAACCCGCCCACCAACCGCCCCGCATCAACAAGATCCGAACTGGTGTAATGGCTAACATTTGACGCTCTCACCGTCAGGCTCAGGGTTCGATTCCCTGGTTCGGAACATGACGCGCTTGTAAGGGCTGAGCTTCAATTTTGGATTTTTTTTGGTGTTTCGAAATGTTTGGGTCATCAAAGGGTTGCGCATGCTGCGGTTGTCCCAAGCTGTGTTAGTGGCAGTGCACAGTCACGCAGTCGGCGAGCTAACAAAGGGGGGACAAGGTGTGAACGAACGAAAGCCATGAAATTCACGACTGTTGGTGGTATCATTGAATACTAATCGTCAAAGCCCCCAAACTCCTCCTCCTTAGCCTCTTTGGCGCCATTCTTCCTCCTTACCTCCTTGATGAGGTCCTGCAGCTCCCTGGCCTCGATCTTCTCGTCCTCGGTCATCTTGCTCTCGCGCTCCTTGTCCCTCTTCTTCTGCCGCTTCTCCCGCCTCTCGACGCGCACCTCGGCCTTTTCGTGCTTGTCGCTCCAGGCCTCGTTGGTCCGCCTCTTGCGCTTGTTCCTGTCGACGTCGCCGGCCTTTTTGACGC
>NW_009276931.1:539423-541032 GCF_000150675.1 Verticillium dahliae VdLs.17
TCACCTGAGGGGATGTCGAGATCGCGGGCGGCGAGGTCGGTGCAGAGGAGGACCGAAGGGGAGACGGACGTGAGGAAGCGTTTGAAGGACTTTTCGCGCACCTTGGGCGGCAGCTTGCCGTGCAGGGGCACGAGGGAGAAGCCGGCGGGGAGCATGTCGGGGAGGATGTGCTGGAAGTAGTCGACGGCGGCGCAGGTGGAGAGGAAGATGATGCTGCGCTGGGGGCGCGGGTTGAGCTTGTCGAGGATCTGGGCGAGGGCCGGCATCTTCTGGGAGGCCGGCGTGAGGAGGTATGCCATTTGCAGAGACGCGGGAATCTTGCGGTCCTCGATGATGTTGCCGTCGCGCAGGGACTTGACGCGCACAGCGATCTTGACGGGGTTGCGCAGGCCGACGGTGATGATCTGGGAGACGGCCTCGGAGACGGAGGCGCTGAAGAGACCGGTTCGGCGCTGCTTGGGCAGGTGGGAGAGGATGCGCTGGAGGTCCTGGCGGAAGCCCATGTCGAGGATGCGATCGGCTTCGTCGAGGACGAGCATGTCAAAGGTGGACTGGCTGCAGTGGACGTGGGGCGAAGCGAGAAGCTCGACGAGGCGGCCGGGCGTGGAGACGAGAATGTTGGGAGAGTGGCGCACGAAGAAGCTGAGATCTTGCTGCGTCGTGGTCGTGCCTCCGACGAGCAGCTGGGGCACGACGATGGGCACGGCTGAGTCGGGGCGCTTGTCATCCTCCTTCAGGAAGGGAAGCATCTCCGAGGAGGCAGTGTGGAAGGCGATGAGGCCCATGAGAACGTTGTAAATCTGCTGAGCAAGCTCGCGAGTTGGTGAGACGATAATGGCGAAGACATGGCCGCGCTTAGTGGGTTCGGAGAGGCGAAGCAGCTTCTGCACGATGGGGAGCAGAAACGCCAGGGTCTTGCCGCTGCCGGTGACAGCTTCGACGACGACGTCCTTGTTGCCGAGAAACTGGGGAATGGTGGCGGCCTGAACAGGCGTCATGCGCTGATAGCCCTGACTTGCGACGAAATCAAGGATCCATCTGGATACTGCGTGTTAGTTTCTGGCATCTACCAAGAACAAGCGATACAGGTGACGAAGGGACACTGACTCTGCCAGGGGAGGGGTAAGACCGCGCCAGTCTCTGGGGTCCTTCTTCTTCTCTGTGACCGTCGCTGAGAGTGCCATTGTGAAACGCAAGGGTAGGAGCTCGCGTGGCAAGGCGTTCGTTGACTGCGACGTGGTCAATGAGGGCCGCGAAGGTCGGGTCGGGGGAGGGGCAAGCACGTCGCACGTCGCAGTTGTCGAGGTCAATGAGCGGTTGGAATCTTGAACTTTTTTCTGTTATCTTATCTGACATGTTCAAATTGTTATCTTATCAAAGATCGACCATTGGCAGCGGCCACCCCACGTGACTGTCAGCATGGCTCTGGCTGCCTGATGACGAGGGTCTGCGTGGTTGGTTGTGGGTGAGGGCGGAGTGGGCATCTGACGTCTTTGCGCATCTCTCGCATCTCTCTGGTGTACATGTACAGCAGCTACGAATGAGATCGTGGGTCACGATGAAAGATGACCTCGTTACACCCAGGCTGACGGGCACAGCACAGTTGACT
>NW_009276931.1:554655-557237 GCF_000150675.1 Verticillium dahliae VdLs.17
AATATATAAATACCCTATATAGGATATATATCAAATGAGGGAGTCTAAATACTATATTTATAGACTATAAGTAGCCTAAATATAGTAAAGTACTTAAAATTAAGTATTAAGTAGGTTTTTTATCTTTAGATTTTCTTATAATTATATAATATAGGTTTTCTATTTTCGGATTGTCCTATTATAATATAATATATAGTTTTTATTTATTTTCTATATTATAGGGTTTTACTTTTTTCGCTATATATATAATAATATTATAAGGTTTTTTTTTATCCTCTATATATACTAGAAGCTACTATATCTATATACCTATATATATATTACTTTATAAGGGGGTATAAGAGTTATAAGGAGTTAGAGTCTTATAATTACTCTAATAGCTTAAATAGAAACTAAACTATAATAATATATATATTATAAAATAGATAAAAAACTATAATTAAAGAATAATATAATTCTTATAATATTTTATAGAGCCGTTTTATAATAATAAATATCTAAGTTCTCTTATACCTTATTAGCTAAAGCTTAAAATCCGACTCTACTTCCCCTATAAGTCTAGAGGTAGTCTAAGCCCCTTATCTATATATAGCTATTAAGGGTTAGTCTATTATATATAGGGGCCACCCCCTAGACCTATTTTCTAGGTTTTTAGATCTTAATAATAATCTAATTCTAACTATATTTATAAGTCCCTTTTATATAGTAATTCCTATCTAATTTATATATTCTTAATTACTATAAATAGATACATTCTAAGATATGCCTTACTTCTATTAGGATTAATCTAAGTACTTCTCTTAATTAATTATAACCTTATTCTAATTACCCCTCTACCTACCTACCTTTAATCTAAACGAAAAATATACTATTTTATAGCTATCGTTAAGGGCTATAAGAATCTTTAATCTATTTCTCGACCTAATATCTCCTTCTTAAGATATGACCACTTTTATCTCTCCCTTCCTCTTATATATCCTATCTATTATTATCTCTTTATTATATAACTAAGCTATACCCTTAGTCGTTGCCTAATACCTCCTATATCGACTACGATATATACTAATAATTAATATTAATAAAAGTAATAATTCCCTAAAACGATTACCCTTTAATTACTAAAATAGTAAAAATAGCTACCCCTTAATTACTAAACTAGTAAAGTAACCGATCTATTATATAGCGATTAAGCCTTAGCTTCTAATATCTTAGAATCTAAGTCTAATCGCTCTAAGGAGTCCTACTAGAGGTAGTTAAAGAGCTATAGAGCTATAGCCCGCCTAGCTACCTTATAATTAATATTACTAAGACTATTAAGGTCTTTATTAAGGTCGTTACCCCCTTTAGTATCCTCCTCTTTAATAATCTATAATATTTTTTTAACGATAATACGCTATTCCTCTAGATCCTATAATTATATTATTAGCTAATTATATAATTATATAATTAAAGTAATAATAATTAATTCTTAATTATCTATTTCTCTAAGTTACTACTACTTATATTAGTTAGATATACCCATTAACTCTTAGCGATTATATAAGCTATAGTTTATATACTCCTAAGAGTAGTGGATCCTAGATATCCTAGATATCTTAGATATTACTATCCTAACTATCGAGTTCCCTACTATTAGTTTAATAGTTTAGCTTCTATTTTAGCTACTAGAGTAGTTAAAAGACTCTAACTCCTATAACTCCTATAACTCTATAAAAGATAAATAAACTATATTGATATATATTAGGTCTATTATGTTGGTGGTATTCGCCTGGGGCTTCCAGCAGTCACCTGATGCCAGGTGGCCTGTGCCCTGGCACCTCCCTCCTATAGCTTAGTTCCAGGCACCCTCCTGCCCTAGAGAATAGCTTCCCAATACAACACCTTTCCTCCTTAGACCTCCAACATATTAAACTTATCTTATTGCCTCTCAAGATACGCTCTAGCGATTCTTATATAGACCTTATCCAAGTCCGCTAGACCTAGTGATTCCTATAGTTATCTGAATCCGGCCGTTAAGGCCCCGCAAATCGTAGTCATCTAATAGATATATGTCTTAGTTTTAATACATGGAATCTCCAGGGTGTTACCTGGCACGTTAGCGAGCGTATAAACTGAATATAATGACCACCGATTACATGCTCCTACTATGCTGAATTCACATCGGATTCAAACACTTGCGTTATTTCCTGTCCAATCCTCCGCTCGGCAGTTCAAGGGCAGCGAACATTTCGCGGGTTCCAGCTCCATGTCTTTGCTTGGTCGTTCAAATATGTCCAGCCCTCATGAGACTGCAGTCCTCATTGTAGTTGGCCGTTGGCGATAGTAGGAGGACCGAGTTTGCCACGCAGAATCTGCAGGACAGTCGCGACGGCCTTCTGAAGGCCTTGGAGATTTGAGGCCGGTGTACCGGAAGGTCTGTATGATCCCTTGGAGGTAAGGAACGCTTCTCGGCCGGTGCAGACGGACATGTATTAGCACGAGGGCAATGTCTATTTCTAGTCATGACCAGTGTCATGGCAGTGGTGGAGGTCTCGTCCAGGCGCATGGCTGATGGCAGTAAGACGGCAAGTATCCTCGCTCCA
>NW_009276932.1:0-1506 GCF_000150675.1 Verticillium dahliae VdLs.17
ATAAGCTATTAATTATATAATTACAATATCGTATTATACTAATATCTTTATAAAATCTAGTCTATTTCTCCTATTCTTAGAATATAAGAACGCTACTTCCTAGCTCTAGCGATCTTAATAATAATTATTTTATATCTAATCTATTATATATATTTAATATATTATTAACTTTCCGTTTAGCGATTATTTATTATAGTTCTATTATTATTTTATTAATAGTTTTAATATATTACGCTTAAATTATTATAAATACTAAATTAATAATTATCCTAAATATAGCCCTAAATATAAATAGTATTAATATTAGACCGTTAAGCTTAATAATATTATTTACTACTTTAATTACTCCTTAGAGTAGCGATTCTAGGCTTATATTATAAGATTTAGCCTTTAAGATCTTATATACTCTATATATTAGCTTATAATAGCTCTTAACCTTATTTATTAATTAATAGGCCTCTATAAGGATCTAATAGTAAGTTATACTTAGGAAGTATACCTCTACCCTAAATTCTATAGAGGCGAAATTAATTCTAATATTAATAGTTATAATATCTAGAGGGCCTAGGTATATATCTAATTAATACCTCTTAAATACCTCCTATATTATATAAGCTATAAAATTAGGAATAAAAGTTATAGACTAGAATCTAGTATTTATATCGATTATATAAAGAATAAGCTTTCTATTTAAATATATAATATCGATTAAAATCTTATAATTAAAATTAATATTTAATTTTAGAACGAATTTAAAATATTATAGAGATTTCCCTTTAATTTAATAATAATAATAAAAGCGGTTTATTAGCTCTAAAGCGTTCTAGTCTATATCGTAATCTATTCTCTAGAATAGATTTTATAATTTCTTAATTAATAAATAATTAAAGCGTTTATAAATTTATTAGAGCTTTATTTCTATTAGAAATACTACTCTATTATTCTCTATTCTTATTATATATATAATCCCTAAATTAATATAGGTTTTTATATCTAAGAAGAATTAAAGATAGCCCTATTTATAGAATATAGGTATATATTCTTAGAGCTCCTTAATATACTTTATTAGCTTATTATATATATTATTTAAATAGATTCCGAGATCGTCTATATCTTTAATATATAGAAGGAATAAAGTATTTATTAGAATAATATAGAATATAATTCTCTTAATTAATATTAGAATAGTAATCTCCTCTATAATAGATATTATATTTCTTACTCTAAATCTTATTTTAGCCCTTATTCCCTATTTATTAATTATTAAGCCTAGAACTAGGGCTATTAGGGCCCTAGTCTACGAAGCTCCTATTATAGAAACTAATATTACGTTTATATTAAGAATAATACTATATTATATATAAGTATTATTAATCTAATATTAACTAAATAATTACTCTATTAGAGCTATCTTTTTAATCTCTTAATTTTTCTCCTCTAATTCTATATTAGAATAACTTATTTATTAGGGACCCCCTTATAATTATTTATTAATTCGCTTTAGGA
>NW_009276932.1:2938-9462 GCF_000150675.1 Verticillium dahliae VdLs.17
GGTTTTATAATTAACGATATAGCTTAATAGTAATCTTAATCGTAGGAATCCTAAGATACTCGAAATAGATAATACTCCTATAAATTATATAATAAGGGAATTCCCTATTATTAAGCTTATATAAAAGTCCTAAAGTATTTAAATATAAAATAGTATTCTTACGATTATTTATAAAACGTAATCGATAAGCTTATATATAGTAAATATACTATTTATAAGATCGATCTTAATTTCTCTAGCTCTAGCTATTCTATATTATATTAAATATAATATTAATTAATATTAAGAGGGCTTTATTTATTTATATAAACCTTAATCTAGTACTTCCGCTATATTTATAAGCTCTAAATAAGTAGGGTATCTAATAAGTCTTATAATAGTTAATTCTTATATCTAATTCTTCTACTTCTCTAAGTTACTATTACCTACGTAAGTTAGATATACCTATCTACTCTTAGCGATCACGTAAGCCGTAGTTCACGTGCTCTTGAGAGTAGTGGATCCCAGATATCCCAGATACCTTAGATATCACCATCCTAGCCATAGAGTTCCCTAATATTGGTTCAACATCGATGGTGATTTTCAGGGTAAGTTAACGCTTCGGCCAGGCACAAGCGATAACCTTCTGTTTGAGTGTGTACGTCCATTCTGCTACGCAGCATATTAATGTAGAACCCAGGTCGTCTTGATTTCCTTTTCCTGAACGCTGGCATTCAACCCTCGTCTGGATGGAAAGACACCTCGTCCTTCCAAGCTATCTTCAACGTCAACTTGTTCGGCGTTGTTCATGGCATTTCCACCTTCTTGCCAACGATCAAGGCCACGCCTGATTCTGCCATAGTCATTACCGGATCAAAGCAGGGGATCACCAACCCGCCTAGCAACCCTACATACAACGCAAGCAAGTCAGCTGTCAAGTCAATTGCGGAGCATCTGTCGTACGACCTGAAAGATGCAACAACCAACGTGCATCTTCTTGTGCCAGGTTGGACATTCACCGGCTTGAGCCGGAGCAACTCTCAATCAAGTGGCGAGAAGCCCGCTGGTGCTTGGACCTTAGAGCAGGTTGCCAACTACTTGGTGGAGAAGATGACTCAAAACGAGTTCTACATTATTTGCCCCGACAGTGAGGTTGCCGAGGAGATGGATGCCAAAAGAATAGCATGGGCAGCATAAGATTTGGTACGCCGCCGCCCGCCTCTGAGTCGATGGCGGGAGGAGTTCAAGGAAGAATTCTCGAACTGGAACGCCACCTGATTGGCAGACACCGTATTGGATATTATTTTATCTTAGCTACAGCGACTCATACAGAGATTGTATGATCGAGGTGTCTTCAACAGTTGGTGAAACTTAGGGAATCGTACATGGCAATGGATTACAATGTCTGGTGTGGAACGAACCGTATCAAGACCTGCTCAGCCCTTCGTCAGCATTCATCTTTGAAAACGTATTTCTTCTCGAACAGAACCATCGGTCACGTGAACCTTTTGACATCAAGCTGTCGAATTATTTCCATGTCTGCTGTGTGACATATTTTGGAAATGTCTCAGGGTGCTGTATTTGCCTTAGAGAATTCTCTTGTGACTTCAGCGCAGTCCAAAATTCAACACTGCTCCGTTGATGGGGCAAAGGTACTGCAAATGAAGTGAAGTCAGAATTTCAATCTCAAAAGCGTCTAACATGAGTGAACAAACAAAGAGGCCTTCCGGGGAGATACAAGCCCGGGTCGTTGAACTGAAGGCCTAGGTCCAACCCAAAGATTTCCTCCAGCTCCTGCGTATGAAGGTCAAAGTTAAGAGCGCTCAAGTTCCAGTTTGCCGTCATGCCCACCTGGGTCTTTGTAAACCCCGGCCAGGAAGAAAGAGACAAGGCAGCCGCTTCCAACGGCTCGTGGATCATCTGGGGCGTGGTAATTACAAACTGGTAGGCTACCGGTGATAATAATGAGCTCTGCGGTACATGCTGACACTGACAGGGCTGGCTACGCCTGTGCGACGTATCAGGCTGATGTGTAATTCCGCTTTTCTTGTGACATGCATTCTCTCGAGCGTATTTGTAATTCACACAAGAACGGCCACCAAAGCATTACAGATGCTGTTGGGGGATATGCATCGACGAGGACGCTGAGCGCCAATGACGGAGATGATGGCTGCGACAAGAGAAGGGTCGTCGAATTGGCAATGCTTGATTGTTCCTGAAAGGATCCCAGTTCCAACAGGCTTAATGGCTTGTATATCTGAAAAAGGAACAGATGAGTAATGCCAAAGGGGGTTGTCAGGCAGATGATTTCGACGTTACTCGTTTGAGCACATCGTTGTCTTCATGCCCTATAATACTCGCTGCTTCCGCAGCGATGTTCTGTTGGTTGTGTGTATCGCAATAGTATCTGCACCACTGTCGGTAGCTCGGTGAATTACCAACAAATCGTACGAACACTCAGCCTTCATCGGAGGGGATACTGGATCTGACGCAATCCATCCGAATCTAGGCAGATGTATGCTTACACCACTTCCATGAGCTACCTGGTTGCAGGGGCGGAGGTTTACTCCTATAAACCAACATTCAATTGCAAGAAACGACCGGTCGAAGCCCGAAGGCACCCGGTGGCCTCAGAGGCGCCGGAAGTGTCTATGGAACCAGGCTCGTGCAGTATCTGGACTCATTTATTGCAGGCCACCAACCAGGTAACGGCACAAAGACGCGAGACCTTGTGTCTTGATGGAAGACAGTATGCCACGAGGCATTCTAACGTTAGAGTGCTGGTTTGAAGGGAGTGCTGGTTTGAAGGGAGTGCTGGTTTGAAGGGAATGCATCATGATTGCTCTAAGAGTTCTGATCCATAGAACATGGTCGGAGAAGGATCGGGACATACCACCTTGATGTTCCAGAACTAGGACGTTTGGCGACTTACCGCTTGGCGACTAACTCTTGAGCAATACCAGCTTCAAGGGCCTTGGCACTGATATGACGCCAGTTTGACCTCATTCATGACTACAACATGATATCTATTTGATTCAAGGCTTGCCGGCAAGCCATCAAAGGTTGCGTTGTTGGACGAAGCCCATATAAGCTATGATAAAACTAAGGAAACTAATTCGCCATGACATGAATCTAAGTCAACACCGCCATTCCCATGGCATTCTTACCAGCCCCCATGTTTCCCAACTGGAAATGCTGAACCTGCTTCTTTCTTTTGGCATCCACGACCGTCACTGCGGCTTGTGTTGTTCCGTTCCCGGGGCTGAGGGCATAGATGAACTGCCCGGAAGCCCTGAGGTCAATCAGGCCAGGATCGCCATTCGCGCTCAAGTCGATCTCGCTAATGATGTTAGCATCCGCCGTGGACATCTCCACCAGCCTGTTCCTTCCGACGTCGGTAACAAAGGCTGTACCCGTAGCCGGAGAGACAGTGGCCCAACACGTCGCAGCTTGGCCATCCACGAGCCCCTTGCCCTTGAGAGTGGCGTTGCCGCTCTTGGCATCCACAGAAAGTACAGCGCCACCGAAGGAAGCATCCGTGACGAAGATGTCAGTGGTTCCAGGAATGGCGGACGAGCCAAAGAGTACGGCTGTGCCTTCTGGGGATGTTCGCCTATCCTCCTGGCTAACAGAGGCGGCGCATCCTCCTGCGTTACTGGCCTGCACGGCAAAGGAGGAGAGGAACCCGGTATTGTTCTTCGTGGGATCGCCCTTGACGGTAGTGAACAAAGTGTTCTGGTCGTCTGAGAAGAAGACCTGGGAGACTGTGTTTGTCGGTCCGACGGGCGGCGTGGTCTGCTTCAAGTCAAAAGGCCGGAGGTTGTCCATGGCACCTATGCCATTCTTCGTAAAGGGTGCACACGCAACACCCGCCACCGCACCAGACGTTCCGACACAGACGATTGAATTTTTTGAAGACGCTGCCACCGTATTGGGAAACTCGCCTGGCACCGCGACGGGCTCGCCGACGACTTGGAGCTTGATAGGGTCTTTCTTGTCTATAAGGAACATGGTGATCGTGTTGGAACCGGCGTTGACAGCAAACAAGCTCTGCAGAATTATAGTTAGACGACTGTCTTGAAAGATAAAGATGGGAGATCTATATCCAAGGTATCAAGGGAACCACTTACATGTCCGGCTACAGTCAAGGCAGACTGAGACACTAGAGCATCCGGGGCGGCAGGCTGCCTCGTGCTGCCGTCGACGGAATTGGAGCCTGCCCCGCCGGTTGCAGTCTGCTGGCCAGCCTTAAGCAAGCCGTCGACGCCAATCGGTAAGGCGATGACGCTGTTCTTGACTTCATTCGATAGAAGGTAAACGGCCTTCTCGGCCTGACTGGCGGCCTTACACGAAGATGATCCCGAGGGCCGTGCAGAGACGCCGACAATGGAGGGAGCCAAGGCAAGTATAAGATGCGATGTTTGGAAATGCATTGTAAACTTGGCGGTACAGAGGCCGACGTGTTCTGAAGTTCTGAGACAACGACGATCGTGATCCAGAGAACTGGCGATGAGTATAAAAGGGAGGATGCTGCTGTGTGTTGATTTCACGAGAAAGTATATGATTATCTGAAAAGAGCAGCGCGCGAGCTCTAATATATCTCATCACTCTGTACGGCAGCAAAGACTTCCATTGTACATTTCCAATCACGGATTGCCATCATGTAGAGCTTTGTATCTCTCATCAGGATTGCCAAATCGGGAAATCTATTAAGAGGTTTGACGGGGATTTGCTTCCCACATAAGCCCTGGCCCCTTCAGACGAACGTGGGAACGTGGAGACTCACTATTGACATGGGGGGGCGAATATCATTGCGAGAATGAGAGGTCGCTGGTGATCAGAATTTCCTCTTTTGGACAGGCGGATAGGTCTGGGGTCGGGTTTCAGATCGGCACTCCGCGAGGGGCAACCAACCTGATACCTCCTGATGGGTCATGCATGCATGGTCGTATTTTCTTTGACTCATCCAGATGTTCGGCTCCATGTTCCGACCGAGGTGACATTATGTCGCCATCAACGTCATTGTCGTGCCCTGGACCAAGGCCTTCTACTGACATACCAAACCATTTGTCTGGCTGTAGCAGTATGCCCTCTGGAAACTAGGGCGGACCGTCAACTCTGAGAAGCAAAAGGGAGACAAATCTGTCGAGGTTTTGAAACTCGGAGCGTTCAAGCCAGTACAGAGTCGCAGGTCTAGGCCTCCTTCAGGCCATTGCCACAATGCGAGATCCATTGTAACAGCAGGGCAAGATAGGTACTCAAGTGGATGGATTACCACTACTCAATGTCCAGGGTATTGAAATGGGAGGCCGTATTGAGATTACAGCCACTTAGACCAAACAGCACGCTGCCAATGAATTTTCCAGCTCGGGATTGCCAAACACAAGTGTTTTATACACGAAGTCCTATCTGAAGGAATTAAGAAACACAATTTTGGCACGAAGTGCCTCTATCAAGGATCACAGCTGTCAGATGTGGCCGAGTCCTGTGCTGTCTGGTCATCTGTTCCGTTCCGCGGATTGCCAGTGAACAGGTTGCCTTGGTTGGCACCGCCCTTGTTTTGCGACGAAGATTGGGCTCGGCCACCCTGAACAGGACCTGGAGCAGCTTTGTTTCCCTTGCCACCGTTTGCGGGATCTGGCTGGCCTTGGAAACGATAACCGCCGCCTTGTGTGCCGTTCCGGTAAACTCCAGACTGATCCTCAATCTTTCCCTGGGCACCTTGCGTCTGACCGCTGTTGCCCTGAGCTTGACCGTTGATGTCCTTAGCCTGGCCCTGATTTCCCTGAGCCTGGTCCTGGCCACCTTGAGTCTGACCGTAGTTGCCTTGAGATTGACCGTTATTGTCCTTAGCCTGGCCCTGGCCACCCTGAGCTTTACCGTTGTTGCCCTTCGCCTGACCCTGGCCACCCTGAGTCTGACCTTGACCGTTGTTGCCCTGGGCCTGACCGTTCTTGTCCTTCGTCTGACCCTGGCCTTGACCGTTGTTGCCCTGGGCCTGATCGTTCTTGTCCTTCGTCTGACCCTGGCCTTGACCGTTATTGTCCTTAGCCTGGCCTTGGCCACCCTGAGTCTGGCCTTGACCGTTGTTGCCCTGGGCCTGACCGTTCTTGTCCTTCGTCTGACCCTGGCCTTGACCGTTGTTGCCCTGAGCCTGGCCGTTGCGGTCCATAGCCTGGCCTTGGCCACCCTGAGTCTGGCCTTGACCGTTATTGCCCTGAGCCTGGCCCTGGTTTCCCTGAGCTTGGCCTTGGCCACCTTGAGTCTGGCCTTGACCGTTGTTGCCCTGACCTTGGCCTTGACCTTGACCCTGACCTTGGCCTTGACCTTGACCCTGACCTTGGCCTTGGCCTTGACCGTTGTTGCCCTTAGTCTGGCCTTGGCCACCTTGAGCCTGACCGTTGTTGCCCTGTCCTTGGCCTTGACCTTGACCGTTGCCTTGACCTTGACCGTTGCCTTGACCTTGACCGTTGTTGCCCTGTCCTTGGCCTTGACCTTGACCGTTGTTGCCCTGTCCTTGGCCTTGACCTTGACCGTTGCCTTGA
>NW_009276932.1:9657-16387 GCF_000150675.1 Verticillium dahliae VdLs.17
TTGTCCTTTCCTCGACCCTTCCCATGACCCTGACCTTGGCCTTGACCTTGACCCTGACCTTGACCCTGACCTTGGCCTTGACCGTTGTTGCCCTTAGCCTGGCCTTGGCCACCTTGAGTCTGACCGTTGTTGCCCTGTCCTTGACCCTGACCTTGGCCTTGACCGTTGTTGCCCTTAGCCTGGCCTTGGCCACCTTGAGTCTGACCGTTGTTGCCCTGTCCTTGGCCTCGACCTTGACCGTTGCCTTGACCTTGACCGTTGTTGCCCTTAGCCTGGCCTTGGCCACCTTGAGTCTGGCCGTTGTTGACCTGACCTTGGCCTTGACCATTGCCTTGACCTTGGGCACCTTGGGTCTGGTTGCCCTGTCCTTGGCCATCGCCAATAACTTCAAACTTGGTGCAGTCATCTTGCGCGCCTCGCTGAGCAACAGGCATGGCGACAGGCTGGTGGTTCGCGGTTCCGATCAGGGTGCAGACGCGGTACACGCCAGGCGGCAGCCCGCCCGTGACGACGGCCTGCAGCAAGCCCTGGCCGTTCCCGGCGTCGTCGATGCCCTTGAAGAAGGCAAACAGCTTGGGGTCAGGCGGCGTCGTCGAGTCGAACGAGCCGATGGACTGGACGGTGACGTGGCAGTGGCCGATGATGTCGCCGCGGCTGTCGAGGTCCTGGGGCGCCGAGTAGTAGTTTGTCGTCGGGTTGACAAACACGCCGGCCTTGAGGTGGGCCACCTGGACGGAAATGGTGAACGTCGTCTCGGCGGGGATGGTCTTGCCCGGCTGCGGGTTCGTGATCATGGCCGAGATCATGTTGTCGACGCTGGGCAGCTTGCCCATGGGGATGCCGTTGCAGGACCCCGTCTTGATTTGGGCGCCATTGGTGATGGTCTGGCCCCGGCAGAAGTTGATAAAGTTGTCATTATCGCTGCGGTGCTCACGTCAGTATTTTTCTCCTTCTTCTTCTTTCGTTCGCTTGTCTGCTACAGAGTGGTTTGGGACTTACGTTGCGGACGGCGACTGTCCGGCCTTGGCGCCTGGGGTGCCCGGCTCCTGACCGGTACGACTACTGGCGCTCTGGATCAAGTCTTTTTGCAAGCAGTTTGGCTGGTTCTGCCGGGCGAATATATCTCGAGGGTGATGCTTGATAGAGTTGTGCGTCGGGCCGAACAGAGAAGCCTCGATCAGGCCAGCTGATGCGAGGATCACGTAGATGGAACTAGCCAACATGATGTTGTGTTCGAAGTGGAAACAAAGAACGATTGTGAACAAACAAACCAAGCAGAAAATGAGTGAATGGAAAGAATGGAAAGAATGGAATCGACTGGGCTGAGATGACTTGGCGTCAATGGGGATACTGCCGAAGGCTTGGCTCGCACTTATATACAGAACATGACGAGGGTGCTGGTGGGCCAGGTGCCAGGCCGATGGGACGTTTGACACTTACACCCTGACAGGATAGGGCCAGGAGGCGAGATGGTTTGACACTTGAGGCTTGCTCCCGAGGCAGGCTAGACTGCCATCTCGTGTATCCCTGAATGACGCGTAGCTACAGGGCGGAAGCTGAAGCCAGGGGGGGAGCTTGACTTCACGGCAACGGGCGCCATCGTGGACAGCGTAGCAGGCGAAGGGGGCGGCACGATGACTGCAGGAGTCTTGACTGCAGTGGTTCAGAGATGACCCAGCCGCCCGATACATGGGAAGATCCTTCGTGCACCAACGGGGGATCTGCCGAGCATGTTGCAGATTCGGGAAACTCCTTCAGATCAGGGGCGCATCCCGCTACCGTTGTACCATGTACGGTCAATGGGGGGAGGGGGCCGACCGAATCGAGCAATTGAAGTCACCTCATCATGAGGCAGCCTTTTTCTGCTGATTTGGTGACATGGGGATGAAACGGTGCTGGTCGGACGACTGGCGTCTCAACCCCGCGAACTTGTTCTCTTTGTTCTCTACGGGTAATCGGCACTGGGATTGCGTCCATGGCACAGCATGGGTTTGCAGGCATACGCGACTTCGACGCGCCCATTGGGAAAAGAGCAGTCGGCTTGCTCCGATCAATTCTTTCATGAATCGAAGAAAACCCTCCCTTGTCGTCTCACCCACAAACCTTGTGTGCCAGACTTCACTAGTCCAATCTCGCCAAAAGCCTCACTCGCGAAAAAAACAAGCCCCTAACCCCCTCTGCAACATTGTAGAGCAGGACACGCATTTTAGCAGTGTTTCTGCACCAAACCAAAAAAGAAAAAACTACCAATGAGCAACACGATCTTTCGCATCTTCAACCCTGGAGGTAGGCAGGTTTCTTCCCATCGTCCATGTCGGTCTGCATGAAATTGCTTTAACGTGGACTAACACGATAGCAACTGTAGCACCGAAGGAGGATCCCCTACAAAAGCGAAGAGGCCAGGTCCGCCGTGCACAACAGTGAGGTCTAGTCCCTGTCATGGCTTGTGTTGAACTCAGTTAAGATTATGCAGAGCCTATCGTGATCGGAAAGACAAGTACACTAAAGCGCTCGAGAAGCAGCTCGCAGAGACTCGATCAAGCGAAGCGAGATTAACACGCGAATGTGAGGACCTTCGTGCTGCTCTTGATCGAGCATCAGGCCTCCTTGCACAACATGGCATCCAAGCGCCCCTAGAGCTGCATCAGACCGGCTCCTCGGCCTTGGACCGCACGAGTCCCGGTCAGCGGGTTGTCGAAGCGCTTTCATCGCCCATGCTGTTCTCACCAGCGTCACTCGCTAAGCACCATCTGCCCGGCGGCCATGCGGCGCCAGCAACGTTGGTCGAAGACGATGGCAACCGCTCCACGCCAGGAGTAGCGCAGGGCAGCCCCCGCGTCTGTGAATGTGACCAAGTCACCATGGCCATGGAATTTGTGTTGAAGTGCGTTGCCACCCTGTCGCTCTCTTCTTGCCCAGCGGGCTCCAAGATGGACCACACAAAGTCCTTTGGTGCAGAAGACGTGTGCCGAGAACTTGACCTTGGAGACTGACCTGGATCCGTAGAGTTGAAGAGCCCTGTCTCGGTCATTTTCATGGCGATCCAGGGAAACCAGACGAGCCAAACGGACACGCCCTCACAACGTCGGCTCACCTGTTCTCTCTATCTGACGGCCTGCACTCTGCCAATGCTCGGCACCCTCCCACAGCTTGTCCGTCTTTCCACAACGCGCCGACTGCGATCCTTGAAAGACTGCTGAACTTGGCTCCTGACCTGTCTAATGACGGTGAGATCACGCCCATTCAGGCGTGGAATAGTATTCGATCGCGGCCTCAATTTGGAGGAGTCGACTTGCGTAAGCTTTGGGCGCTTGCTGAGGGGCTGCGAGACGCGGTTCAATGCCACGGGTATGTATTGGTAGCAAATTGGCGCCTCGCCCGATCGTTTGCCCGTGCTTGCTAACGGCCAGTGCCAGGTTTGGGGCCGTGGTCAAGACGCAGGTTTTTGAGAGGTTGGTGCACGAAAAGCTTGTACTGGGGCAATCGTTCTGACGCAATGCTTGGAGTTTCTGCTTGGAGTCTTTGCTTGGAGTCTACGGGTTTTACATATGCAATGCACGATGAAGTTCATGATGATGGCATTGTAGTTTTTGCATGTTGGAGATCGTAGATCAAACTAGACTTTGCCATCTGGAATGCTGATCACAGTGTCTCAACTCAGCGATCGACAGGGAGCCCCAGTAGCTGTCGGCTCCCAGCAAGCTGGGCTGGGCGTGTAAGGTATGGAACGTAGGTAAGGTAAGGCATCTGGGTACTGTACCTAAGGTAAGCAAGAGAATGACAAAAAAGATCACACTCCTTAGAGATGAGCTTACTTTGAACCGTTCAACTATATTTCATGTCAGTTTCAAACTAATGACAGCAGATGTTTCTTGAGAGTGCTGCTGGATATCTAGTACGTAGAATCTCAGAGCATGGACTTGAGATGCAAAGGTATTGAGAGACTTCCGAAGTTAGAAGACTTTCTGGACAAGACTTGTGTTTGGCGATTTTGGAGTGCGCCTTCATCTGTCGCCTCCTTGCTACGCTGCTCAGGTTAAGCTGCTCGGGTAAGGTAGAGTAGAGTACCTACCACCCGTAGCGTAGTGGGGTTGGTGCACTTTACGCGTCGGACGCGTCTCGCCCGCCAATTCCTCTTCACCTTTCCAACTCCCCATCGCCAGACCACACAACCACGGCCTCCCCTCAAAGTCCGTCAACACGCAACCGCCGGGCTTTCAACATCACATCATGGCGGACGCAGAGTTGCAGGAGCGTTTTGGCTCCGGCCACGACCCGATCGAGCCAGATGTCATCAAAGAAATGCAGTCCATCATGCGCCTCTACGAACTCTCTGCCGAAGATCTCTACTACAAGTGGGAGTCCTACTGCATCAAGATGGAGATGGATGCGGCGACAGTCACGCTCCCGCCTCTGCGAAACCTCAAACAGGATATTCAGGATGCCCTGGAGAAGAACACCCGACAACAGACCCAGGTCAAGACAGAGAAGAGGGTGGGCGCGACACCAAGGGCAGCACGGGCTGGCGGTGATGTCTATGGCATGCTCGACGGCCTGTTGCCGAATACGCCTGCATCTGCGAGGAACAAGAACGCGAGCGCCAAGAAGAAGCCCTATGAGACGCCGTCCATGTCGAGGGTCAAGGGCGTGCCCGCCAGTTCGCCGGACTACAAGAGCAGTCCCATGAAGATGGAGGATCATGTCAACTCAATGCTACCGTGAGCGGCCGGTCCCTTGCTGTTTTTGATGGTCGTTCGTACTGACCAGGCAGACCATCTTCCTTCAATGACCGCCCAAACGCCGGCGAGATACTCGAAATTCTCAACGAGCACCTGCAAGCCCCCGAGGCACCCATCTGCCCCTACCCGGAATCCCGTATCAAGTTGACAGCCGCCTCCGACCAGAAGAAGCTCGCCTACAAGCCAATGGGCATGAAATTGTCCGAGGCATCGGAGATCCTGGACGACAGGATAGACGACTTCATGGAGCTGGTCCAGAACCACCATCAGCTCGACCCCTCCGAAATCGGCAGCGCCGCCAACCAGAGCACCACACCCGTCATCGCAGTAGGCCGCATCGCCTCAGATTCCCCCGAGGGCAAGCTGAACGCTGCCTCCATAGTTCTCGAAACGTCACGAAGGACCGGCGGTGGCCAGCGGGTGCCCTTGAACATGGGCCAGAGAGGATTCAGCTTCTTCCCCGGCCAGATCGTCGCTGTCAAGGGCATCAACTCATCAGGCAGCGAGTTCTTGGTCGAAGACGTTCTCGATATCCCGCTCCTCCCCAATGCTGCATCCCTGCCAGCCACACTGGCGGCTCATCGCGAGAGGCTGCGGGGTGACCCAGATGCCATGGACTCGGACTCGGACCCTGCGCCGCTGAACATATTGTTCGCTTCCGGTCCCTATACTGCCGACGACAACCTCGACTTTGAGCCTCTGCAAGCGCTCTGCAGCCGTGCTGCCGACACCTACGCCGACGCTGTCATACTCGCCGGTCCCTTCATCGATGCTGAGCACCCCCTTATCGCCATGGGTGACTTTGACCTTCCGGAAGACGCCGTCATCGACCCAGACACGGCCACGATGACCACTGTCTTTAAATACCTCTTTACCCCCGCGCTCAACCGCCTCGCTGCCGCAAACCCCGCAGTCACAGTACTTCTCGTGCCTTCCGTCCGCGACATGATCGACAAGCACGTGTCCTGGCCCCAGGACACTTTCGCCAAGAAGGACCTCGGCCTGCACAAGGCGATCCGCATCATCTCCAACCCCATGACTCTCTCCGTCAACGAGACGGTCATGGGCCTTTCCTCACAGGATGCCCTCTGGGAGCTGCGTCACGAGGAGGTTGTCGCCGGAAAGCCCAAGGACACCGTGTTGCTTTCAAGGCTCTGTAGGTATCTGCTCGAGCAGAGACACTACTTCCCGCTTTTCCCGCCGGCGGATCGGTCGAAGCTGCCAAAGACGGGCACAGAAGAGGGACTGCCGCCGGGAGCCATGCTGGATGTGAGCTACCTGAAGCTGGGCGAGATGGTCAACGTCAGGCCGGACCTGCTGCTGGTGCCGAGTTTCCTGCCTCCGTTTGCCAAGGTAAGCCTCCCGCGCTCCCTGCGCTTGATTGTCTGTTCTCTGACTTGCTAATGCGGCACAGGTCGTCGAGAGTGTGTTGGTCATCAATCCTGGAGTTTTGTCCAAGAGGCGAGGTGCTGGCACATACGCGCGCATGACGTTGTATCCGCCTTCAGGGCGTGGGGATGCCGAGACCATGGTTAGCCATCAAGTGTTTGACCGAGCGCGTGTTGAGATTACCAAGATTTAGCAAAAATGCACAATGCATGTGACATGCCAATTCCTTTCCAGATTACAATGACAAAGAACAAGATGGATGGTTGGGTATCAGGTATTAAATTTGTTGTTCCTGTGGCACGGCTACGCATGGCGGCCGCCGGCTCACCTGGAGTCTACCCGGCGCCGCTTGTCACTCTCGTGATGGCGGTTGCGATCTTGCGACGGACTGCGTTTCCTCCGGTCACGGTCGTCACGCGAGTCTCGCCGCCGCCGTGGTGATCCTGAGCGCGACCTGTGCCTCCGTCTGTCGTCATCACGGCTGCCGTCTCGCCTGGCGGTAGCTGTCACCCCTGTCCCTGCTCCTGTCCCGGCGCTTCTTCACGATCTCTCTGCGACCTCTCGCCGCTGGGCCTGTCGGGCGCCCTTGACGACCACCACCT
>NW_009276932.1:16819-22307 GCF_000150675.1 Verticillium dahliae VdLs.17
GTCCCGCCTCTCGCGCTCGGCAATTTCAGCCTCCCGCTCCGCCAGCCTGTCCCTCTCCCGCTTGAAGCGCCCCAGCTCGGGCAGCCGCCACCGCGGCCTCTCAGCCGGAGGAACCACCGCGTCCTCCGTGTCGACGTCCGAAGTCCCGACTCGCCCCCGGCGCCCGGCCCCCTCGGCGTCCTCCCAGTGCTGCCTCCCCGCCCTGCGCGCCGCGAGGTCCTTCTGGATCTGCTCCTCGACCATGGCGTCCCTCTCGGCGTCGCGCCGCGCCCGCTCGGCCGCCTGCCGCCGCTCCTCCTCCTCCTCGGCCGCCGGCGCCGTCGTCGCCGAAGGGCCACCGCGCTGGTTCTTCGGGATGAATTTCGGCCGCAGCATCAGCCGCCGCGGCGCCGCCTCCTCTTCCTCCTCGCTGCTGCTGCTCTCGTCTTCCTCGCTGACTTCGTCTTCGTCCTCGTCTTCCTCGGTCACGAACCCCTCTTCCGCTGCGGCCTGCGCCGCCCTGTCGGCGGCGACGCGCGCCGCTTCCTTGGCCTGCGCTTCGCGGCGCCGCTGGTCGAGGTTCAGGCTGCCCAGGGCCGAAGAGGAGATGATCTTGCCGGCGGAGGGGGCCTTGGGGGGTGGCGGGATGGCGGCGGCGGCGGCGGCAGCGGCGTCATCGTCGTGGCCGGCGCCCTTGTCGTCGGCGTCCGAGTCGGATTCGGAGGATGAGTCTGGCTGGTGGGCTTTGCCGGGCCGGTAGCGGGCTGGCTTGATGGGGTTCGCAGTCATGCGTTTTGGAGGCATATTGGGCGGGATGGGGGTTCGGGGTGGTGGGGGGTGGCAGGGTGAAGGCGTGCACGAGGTGGAAATGTTTTCGAGGTTGAGCTTGGGGATTGATGTTTGGAGGTTCTGGCGCATCCCTGTTGAGGCCTTGGAGCTTGGTAGGTTTTGTGGGGACGCACCGTGAGGGGCTGACGGGCGCTGAAGGGCGCTGAAGAGGCTGAAGGGCGCTGAAGAGGCTGAAGGGCGCTGAAGAGGCTGAAGAGAAGGCCTCAAGTGAACATAACCATGGCAAACATCGAACCTGGGGCAATAAACAGACGGTCAACGGCTCCTCAGAGGCCTCACATCATGCAAGCCAAGAAGAATGCGTGAAATCATCTATTCGTAATGAAAAACGCCTGGACCCATGTCAAGTCCCCGTAACTAAAATCAGAGGTATCATAGAATCTCTTCGTCAAGTTCGTCACTCGCCGGCGCAGCAGCAGCAGCAGCAGCAGTCTCCTTCCCTGCCACAACCGGCGCAGCATCCATCTCCTCGTCCGTCTCGGCCTCCTTGTCCCCCTTGTCCTCGCCAGCCGCCGCAGCGTCCCTGACATGCTCGTCCTCGTCGGCCGAGTCGTTCTCGGCCGCCATCAGCGCGCGCCTGACCTCGTCAAGCGACTTCTTGTTGACGTCCTCCCAGTTCTTGGCCCGGCCCTGGATGACCTTGGAGTGGCCCCTGCTCTTCTCCTTCTTGTTGGCGGTGCGGTCCATGATGGCCTCGGCGCGGTCGGCGCCCTTTTCGGCACGACGGCGGGCCTTGGTGCTGAGCACGGCCTTGCGGCCGGCCTTGCTCCTCTTGGTGATGCCGGCGCCGTGCTGGGCCTGCAGGACCGAGGGGCGCGCATCGACAGACTCGGCGGGCGCCTTGACGTTCTTGAGCGACTTGTCCGTGTCAATGTCCACGTCCGTCTCGCGGCGCGCGGCGCGGGAGTGCTTGGAGGGGGCTGCCGTCTCGTCAGTGCTGTGGTCTGTGTGCCGTGTTCTGCTGGGGAGGGGCCTCGAAGGACACGGCGGGCAGAGGAGGGCAGAGGAGGGCAGGGGAGGGCAGAGGCCTGGACGGCATCGGGCAACATACCTTTCGCCTTCTTTGAGATGCCGGGTTTCGCCATTGTGATTTCTTCTGCGGCTGGTCCCTGGATCTCGCCGTGGTGCAGGAGAGGAGCGCGGCACGGCGAAGAGCGCCAGCGCCAGCTGCATCGCACATTCTCTTTCTGCGGCGACAAAAGCGTGGGGTTCAAGAAAATTCCTTATCTTATCTGCGATGCACCACAAGTGTGGGAGTACGGGATTGAAAATGCAATGCAATGGGGGTATGCATCAGGCGGGGGCATACAGCATTGAAGGTTCACTAGATATCCATTTTGATTTCTCTTTTTAACTAATATAATAACCGACTTAAACCCCTATTACTTATGCGATTTTCTGCTAGCTTCCTATTTCTAGTGACTATAGCAGGGCTCTCGATTAGTTCCGTCCTAATTACTTACTTAGTTATTACTATTTATACTTATATCTTTAACGATTATAGTACTATCTTATTAAAGAGGCACTATAATGCGTACGATAATACTACTACTACTACTAGATAACCGAGAATTAATAACTATATCCTTATCTCTATATAATTAATATATCTCTAAAGATATATATCTATTATCGCTATTCGACCCGAGCCGATATATAAGACTACTAGAATCCTATCGATAGGATTTCATTATAGGCTTTATACTAATATCCCTATCTATAGCCCTATTAAGTAATCCTAGTAGTATAAGCCTAAGTTATTAATTATATATATATCTATATAATTACCTTAGAGCGATATTTATAATATTATAATAATTATAGATAACTACTAGGGTAATCTTACTAGACGGATCTAGTATAGGTTTAGAAGTAGGATTATTAGGATAATCGGGCCGATTATCGATGAAGCTTTCCTATTATAATTAGGGATTATAGATATTAACTTCCTTAATAATAGGCTAGTTTACTCTTACTTAGTCCGCTAGCTCTTAGGCATTAATAAGACTTTCTAGGGAATCTCCTACTCCTAATCTATCTATCTATCCTATATTAATACGTCTATTATCTCCTAGTATATTTAATTCTATTAATAGAGGTCTAGAGTTATCTCGTTTATAAGACTACGGTCTAGGTAATAACGGCATTACTTCTATAGAGGCCTTATTACTATAAACCTATTCCCTAGTATTATTACCTTAGCTCCCTAGAATACCTCCTATTACCTATTAAAATTCACCTTTTAGCTATTAAGGTTTAAGTCCCTCTTATTAAGGTTTAAGTCCCTCCTATTAAGGTTTAAGTCCTAATTAGTTTTAATAATAGACTATATTATTAATAGCCCCTAGACCTCTAGCTATAATAGGACTACTTACTTTTATTAATTATAGTACTTTTAATAATAAATAGTCTATAGCTAGATAGATTAATCGTCTAAGATATAAGTTTAATTATATTAGATAGTTACCCCTGGACCCTCGATAATACTTTATAGTAATAGACCGATTATATAATAGAATTACGGCTATATTCTTAGACTCTTACGTAGCTATAAGGAATACTTTAGACTATCCTAACCTAGGACCTATAGAAGCTCTTCTCGTAGAAACCTTATTAAAGGAGCGATTCCCTATTATCGTCGCTAATATAGTCGATAATAAGCCTATAACCTTAGAGTAATACCCTAAAGAAGCCCTTAATAGATACTACCTTAGGGCCTAGGGCCTACCCTAAGATATACTAGATGTCGAGACTCTAGAGACCTAGGAGCTATACCTTCTATCTATCTTAGAACGTAATTACCTATCCCTAGGAGTACGTTAATTTTATATTAAAGGTTATAGGACCTCGAGCTCTATTAGGGAATCTATTTAAGGAAGGTCTATTATATAGGGAGAAAGGGCTAAGGAGACGCTTATACCCCTTATCCGATTAGCTTATATAGATTATTAAAGATCGAAACTTATTATTAAGGCCTAAGCGAGTAGATTAAGATTAGCCTTATCGAATAAATAGTACGAGCTTAGTAAGGTAAGAGTATAGAGAGAGCTTTAGCTAAGTTCTACGGCCTCTTATTACTAGATAACTAGTAAGATAGTAATACTATATTATTAATAACTACTATATTTACTAGAATTACTTACCCTATCCCTTAATAGATCTAGATATTATAGAAATAAGCTCCTATATAATATTAGCTAATTAACCTTACTTAACCCTAGGGCTTTACTTAGAGGCTAGCCCTTCTTATTCCTATATAAGTAATACTTAATTTAGCGAATAGATATTAAAATACTAAATATATTACCTAGGTATACTAAATCCCGCTAGGCCTATATTATAAGCCTTAATAGATAAGCTAATAAGGATTATTTACCTCTAAGCCTCTAATATAGCTATTATATTAATAATACCCCTAAGCTTAAGTACTTTAATAATAGTAATAGAATATAGGAAGTTAGGATAGCTATTAGTTACTATTATAATTAATTAACCCCTTTATTAATAGAGTATAGTTATTAACTAGAGCTAATAGCTATATAAGGGTAATATACTATACTTATAGTATTAAGGGATATACCCCGTTTATTAATAAATATAACCCTATAGCTATATAACTCTAATAATAAGAAGTAGATATCCTATACTAGAAAGGTATCGAAGCCTAGAATACTATATCTAATATAGCTTTTATAAATATAAGCCTAGCTATAGATAATATTACTATATAGCTAATAAAGGTAAGTACTATTATAGAGGTTAAGTCTTCTAGATCCGGAGATAATAACTTAGCCTAACCCTAGGATAATAATATTACTCTATCGGATATAGGTACTATAGTTAATTCCTATTCGTATAATATTAAGTTTAATAATAAGATTACTTACGCTAAGCTAGAAGTAATTAAAGACGTCTTAGATTCTACCTTAATATAGGTATTCTTAATTATTACTAGACTATTAATTAAAAAGAAACGGAAAGCCTATTCGCTAATTATTTCTAAGGAAGTAAGACTAGAATTCGGTATACCTAGGTTATAGGTACTATTACCTAATTAACTATTCTATCGAGGGGTATTACTAGAAGACCTAGCTAACGTAGTAGCTATACGCCCTAGGGCAACCGCCTAGAATAGAGGACTAACGACTTATATTAGCCGTAAAGCTAGGAAGCCTAGATAGGATAGGTTAGCCCCTATTATTAATTAAGATAATACCGTCCCCTTTAATTACTTAGCCTTTTTTAAGAGGTTTATTATTTAAGTAAACCTTATAGAGATTATATAAATTTCCCCGAATACGATTAAATATCTCTATAAATATATTACCTAGAAAGGAGCTATATCTAAGATATATATTATATTAGGTTTACTAGAAGCTAAGGGATTACCCCCCGGATTCTAGAGGCTAATAGGTCTAGATATAATACCTAGGTTATATATAGCTACTAGACCCTATTAAGTAGACTATATAGTTATAGCTAAGGTTAGAGGTAAGATAATTAGATTCCTTATATTACTTAATTTAATATAGGCCGATTAAGGCTCTAAGGTTAATATAATCTCCTTAGCTATTATTAACTTCTACTAGATCCCTAAATATAGTCTCTTATTAATAGGACTTAGAGGGCTATATATTACTATATTAGATAGGAATATAAC
>NW_009276932.1:22407-24171 GCF_000150675.1 Verticillium dahliae VdLs.17
CCCTATATAAGAATTTATATCCTTAAGGCTATAGTGGATAGCTTATAGAGGGATATCTAGGCTATCGTTAGACTTAATTTTTACGGGTCCTATAGAGTATAATTAATACTAGGCCTCCCTTAGCTCTAGGAAGTAAACGTATACCTAGATATTCAGAATAGCTAACTAATAATTAGTAACCTAGCTAGGAAGGAGGAGGCTAGAGCGCTATAAGGCCCTAGACTTTACCCTTCTACGAGATAGAGGATACTATTAGACCCCGAGAGTATAATAATACTATACTAAGACCTAGATAGTAATACTAACGCTAACGACTTATCGGCTAATAATTACTAGGACGACTCTAATAATATTAAAGATATAGATATAGAAGCTTAATCTAATTTAGAAAACTAATCCTACCTATTCGACCTAGATAAATCGGAAAATTATACCTAAATAATATTATTAGCGGATTTAGTTACTTAACTAGAACCTACCTAGTATAGTTATATTTTTATACTCTAAGGGTAGCTATATATAATAGTATATTATATATAAGGGTAAAAGGCCTATATTACTATTAAAATAGCTAACTATTAACGGAGACTAACTATTTAAGAATATATTCCTTAATTATAGCTATAGAACTAGACCTAGATAAGGAGCTCTAGAGGACTACCCCTAAAGGTACTAATATAGAATATTATCTAAGTCTATATTTCCCGACTAAATAGTATATAGACCGCTTACTAATAGATAAGACTATATTTATAGGAGTTATTATATAATAGATTAAGGACTCGGGATATACGCTTAGGCTATTAATACTAGATAACCTATATAAGGATATAATAAGGACCTTATATACCTATTATAGGCTTACTATAAATTTAATATATAATATCCTACCGATAGACCTATATAAATACTATATATACTTAAAACCGGGAATATAGCTATAGAATAGGTCCTCTAGGAAATATCGAATACTAATAGAGTAATACTAGCTATATAAACTAATCTAGGATAGTATCGAGGTAAGTATATATAAGTCTATATTATTAATAAATAGTACCCTATCGGATTAGAGAGTAGAACTAGTCTTAATAGTTAAGTCTAGATAGGAGGTAGATCCTTAGGCTAAGTATAGACTTACCTTTAACTATAGCTACGTAATTAAGGAGATACCTAGGATATTAATTACCTAGCTAAATAAAGTCTATAATAAGCTAATAGACCTATAGATTAGCTTATATAGCGTATTAGACCTAAAGTATACCTATTAATCTATTAGAGTATACCTAGACTCTCGTTTAATATTTATATTCGCTATAGATAGATTCCTATAACTATAACTAACTAGGATACTATAGGGGTCTTAGACTATAGCTTACTCGATAATAGAAGCTATAAAGATAGCGCTTAGGCCTATACCTAGACTATATACTAAACCCTTAATAATAATACCCTATAACGCCCTAGCCCCGGTCGTTACTAGGACACTAGGCAGGACACTCCCGTAGGGGACGAGATACGCTGCACGGAACCCATAGGATCACTCACGTGACCCGTAACTAGGATCACGATTCTTAAAGTGGATCCGGGGCACTAAACTACACCGGGACCTTAAGTATAAGGACACGGATAGGAAAGGAAGCCCGTCCAATATAGACTCACTAACCCTAAGTACGTAAGGAATAGAATAGATAGGAATATAAGGAACGGCATTCGGTACTTATAGATATATTCTTTTCCTTATGAGAGTGGTGAAGCGAAAGTCTT
>NW_009276932.1:24282-26272 GCF_000150675.1 Verticillium dahliae VdLs.17
TCCCCTTAGAAGCTACTAAGTCGTAATATTTTAATTACTCTTATTTAGTAGTTACTTATAATACTAAGTAATACTTATATAGGAATAATATCTATTAATAGCGTCGGAAATAGCGCTAATAATTTAGCTACTATAATCTAGGAGCTCCGTTCAGAGAACGAATAGCTCCGAGCCTTAATATAATAACTTTAAGGCGGAACGAGTATAAAAGCTCTTCCCCCTTAATTATTCGACGGTAACCCTAGGGCACTTCAGTCTTTTATTACCTAGGTATACTAATACTATAAAGCTAATAAGGGCTAACTTAAATACTAGGGCGAGAAGGTCGCTAACGCCTCCTCTTACCTTAAAGGGGACGCCTTATACTAGTTCGAACCCTTTATTAGGGACTATTCTACTTATATTAAGAAAGAAGATATAAAGTAGGCTACTTAGGATATCTACGTAGGTATAAACGTATTCGAAGAAGCTATTAAAGGAGCGTTTAGGGATATAGACGAGGAACGATAAAACGAAAGAAAAATCCTTTAGCTTAAATAGATTAGGCTAGCTACTAAGTACGCTACGGAGTTTCGACTCTTAGCTAATTAGCTCGATTAGATAGAGTCCGCTCTTATAGCCCGTTTCTACGAAGGACTCAAAGACGCCGTTAAGGACGACCTTATCCGGGAGGATAGACCCGAAACCCTTACTAAGTATATCGCCATAGCTATTAAGATCGACGATCGCTAATATAAACGTAGAATAGAAAAAGGACGGAAGCCCGCTATAGGACTATAGAACCCTCGCATTCCCTACTACCGATCTAATTAAGGACGTAAATACTAATACGATAAACCCCGTATTAGTATAGCTTGGGGATAGACTACCTATATAGGACTTATAGAGCTCGATAATACTAGATATAGTAAACCGGAAGGATCTTAAGGATATAAAATACTATAATTATAGTAAAAACGGGTATATAGCTCGAGAATACTAGTAACCTAAGAAGCCCTAGAAACCCGTAAATAAACGATAGCTTAACTATACTTAATACTAAGACTATACTAAAACTAATTAGACCTTCTATTACTAGGACGATTACTTAACCTATAAGGATAGTAAGGAATAGAATAGATAGTTCCCTAGGGCACTTATAGGATAAAGAACCCTAGCTATAATAGTTACTACTAAGAAGGAAAAACGAATTTAGAAATAGGCCTAGTAAGTAATACTAGAGACCTAGGAAATCGATATAGACGAAGAAAAGGCTTATAAATAAGCTTACTCGGAACTATAGGCCGTATTCCACGTTAGACTTATAAGTAACGAGGAATAGGGCGAATATACGTAAATAAGTTAAGAGGAGGAACCCCTATTAAGATAGCTTTAACTCTATATCCTAATATAGACCTACGCTATTAATAACCTTAGTAAGGATTATAATCCCCTTATATTATAGGACGAACTTATCTATTATAGGACTAAGCTATAGAAGGCTAGCGCCCGAAAGTAAGAAAGTATAAAAGAAAACGTATAACTTATAGTAGGAGATTATCTAGTACTCTATTACGCCCACGAATAATACTATTAATTATTTTAGCCTGAATATATCTACGACGATTACGAATATTATTTTAAAGAGAAAGCTACATACCGGTTTCTCCTATATAACTACTAGACTAAGCTATAAATAATAGTAGAGTTCGAATAGGAAAGTCGTAAATAGATCCTATATATAGACGAATATAGTTAAGGTCGGCTTACATTCCGACTAGACCCCGCTTATTACGATAAATACTACTAAGACTATACTAGATAGGAGGACTACGATAATAACGTATATATAAAGCACTATATAGCTAAGGCTAGAGATTAGAGGCTTTACTATATAAAAATATATTAAGAAGCTACTCTTTAGGGTCTATTATAAGGACGACGATAACCTCGACCTAGCATCTAAATATAACGTAGCTACCTTATAACGCTACCGCCTTCGGGAAAAGGC
>NW_009276932.1:27570-29896 GCF_000150675.1 Verticillium dahliae VdLs.17
AGGATAGAAAAATCTAAAGTAATAGCTATTAGGGAATAGCTTATACTAAAGAACGTTAAGGACGTTAGAGTATTCCTTAGTTTCGTTAACTTCTATCGACGATTCTTAAAAGGATATAGTAAGACTACTAATCCTTTAACGAGCTTTATAGTTAAGGAAATAGAGTTCGTATAGAACGAACCCTAAGAAAAGGCATTTCGCTAAATTATCGATACTATCCTTAGCGAACTAGTCCTCTAAATAATAGACCCCGAAAAACCTATAGAAGTCGAGATAGATACCTCCGACTTCGCTATTAGAGGATAGTTAAGATAAAGGGACGACTAAGGACGCCTATACCTAGTAGCGTTCTTCTCGAAGAAGCTATACGGACTAGAGCTTAATTATTAGATATACGATAAAGAACTCATAGTAATTATCGAAGCCTTTAAAGAATAAAGAACGTATCTCTCTAGAGCACGA
Source organism: Verticillium dahliae VdLs.17 (assembly GCF_000150675.1). NCBI lineage: Eukaryota > Fungi > Ascomycota > Sordariomycetes > Glomerellales > Plectosphaerellaceae > Verticillium > Verticillium dahliae. The sequence goes on from NW_009276932.1 coordinate 28,033, forward strand.
TACGAAGTTAAGGTCTATACTAATTATAAGAATCTTATATACTTTATAATAAATAAAGACCTTAATAAATACTAAATTAGATAAGTAGAATTCCTTTCGGAATTTAATTTCACTATTATCTATCGTAAGGGATCTAAGAATAATAGGGTAGATATCCTAAATAGACGCTTAGATTATAAATAAAATACGCCCCTTAATATTAACGCTATCTTAACGAAAGATAAAAAAGGGAACCTTATCCCTTATTACTAAACGCTAGTAGTTACTACTCGCGTAATACCCGCTAGACTACCTACGGAAATATTAGAACTAATTTAATAAGTTCACGAAGCTAAAGCCTACGGGTACTAAGGAGTAGCGAAGACCTTCGCTCGACTTAAGAAATACTATAACTTTAAAGGAACTAGATAGGACGTTACGATAGTTATTCGTAACTACGACCTCTATAAAAAGAGTAAGGTAGAAAGATATAAGCTTTATAGAGAACTTAAGGCTTTACTAATACTAGTAATAGCCTAGGAGTTAATCTTACTAGACTTTATTACTAGCTTATTACTATCGAAGGAACCCTTAACTAGGACCTCTTACGATAATATCCTAATAATTATAGACTAATTTACTAAATACTTATATTTTCTCCTATATAAAGCTATAGGAATAGTAGAAGACCTCGCCTATATCTTCCTTAGAAATATTATAAGATAGTACGGACTCCTAAAAGAATTAATATTAGATAGAGATAAGCTCTTTACTAATAACTTCTAGAAGTCACTTATCGCTTAACTTAGAGCTAAATATAAACTATCTACGGCTTTTCACCTATAGATAGACGGATAAATGGAAAGAATAAACTAGACTTTAGAGTAGGACCTCCGGTATTATATTAACTACTAATAGGATAACTAGGTTATATTACTACCTATCGTATAGTTTATATATAATAGCTTACTAAGTAAGTCTATAAAGGAGTTACCCTTCTATACTAATTATAGGTATAACCTAATAGCCTACGTAGAACGCTACGAAGTACTAGATACGCTAAAAGTAACTAATATTATAGCTAATATCTATAAGATCTAGGACTAAATTAAGCTCGACCTCGAGCTCGTATATACTAGAATAACTATATACGCTAATAGAATAAGGATAAAGGGACTATCCTTATAGGAGGGAGGTAGCGTCTACCTTATCTACCGAAATATTAAAACTAAACGACTAAACGATAAATTAGATTTTAAGAAACTAGGACCTTTTAAAATTCTTAAGAAACTCTCGGATATTAATTATTACCTCTTATTACTAGAGAATATAAAGATTTATCCCGTTTTTTATATAGTACTTTTAGAACTAGTATTACTGAACGTACTACTTATAACTAGTATAGAAGTAGAAGATATAAACGAATATGAAGTTAAAAGAATTATCGATTATAGGAAAACGAATAAATAAAACGAATACCTTATTAAATAGAAAAACTATAAATATAAAGAAAATATATAGGAATTAATTAAGAACCTAAACTGCTTATAATTACTAAAATAGTATTATTAATCTTAAGGAAATCAAGCGACTCCGGGTTAAAGGAGCCTAAGGCGCTCTAATTAATAACCCTAAAACCCTTAGCCGCTTATATAGCTATTATAGCCTTAGACTCCTCCCATTCCGCGGAATCTAACTCGTCTAGAGACTATAACCCTTAGTTTACTATCTTTATACCCTCTTATAAAAAGATCGCTTCTAAGTACGAAGGCGCTTTAAACGACTAAGAGCTTCCGCTACTTAAGACTATAGCTCCTCTAAATGCACCTCCTTATCTAGCTCCTTCTTATCTAGCTTACCTAGCTCCTAGGTAATACGAGATACT
>NW_009276932.1:30161-34465 GCF_000150675.1 Verticillium dahliae VdLs.17
ATTTCGTTAATATTATAAAGGAAGAATAAGTTAAAGGATATAATTACCTAGGGTACGGCGCTTATAAGTAAGGGTTACTAGGATATCGACCTAGAGGAGGAGAATCATATAACGCCCTAGCCCGGTCGTCACTAGGACACCAGGCAGGACACCCCGTAGGCGATCGGACGCGCTGCACGGACCTATAGGATCACTTATATAACTATGACTAGATCACGATTCTTAAAGTAATCCGGTTACTAACTACACCGTAACCCAAGTAATAGGATCACGATAAGAAAAGTAAGCTATCTAATATAGACTTACTAACCTAATACGATAAGGATAGAATAATAGGTATATAAGGACGGGTATTCGGTACTTATAGATATATTCTTTCTCACGATAGTAATTAATCTAAGTCTTACTTTATATCTATTATAATAAGTACGTAACGCCTTACGATACTATATCGTCTCAGAGTCATAACCTAAGCTTCTATAAATAGCAACCCTAACCCTCTAATAGTATTCCCCCTTCGGAAGCTACTAGGTCGTAATATACCCCTAGACCCTAGAGGACTAGCCCTAATTACTAACTATTTCGATAATATATTTATTACGTATATAGATTTCCGTAAATAATAGACCTTCCTAAAATACTACTTATTACTATGTCTACTATAGTTAATATTAAAGCTATTATTCTCGAAACTTCGCCTTAGATTAGACTTAGTTATAGCTATTAAGTAGAATTATAGCGTAAATAATCGGATAATAGTAAAGCTAGAACGTATAAAGAAGCTTAGTAAGTAGCCTATATTACGGGACTAGATATAGGTTAGGTTATTCCTTAGAGCCCTAGGACTATATTAGCGCTAGATATATAACTATATAGAATTATCGAGATTACTTTATAGATTTATAGGGAATATTACGTAATAGTAGAATAATGCTAAATCTATAGTATTTACTACCCTAAGGACTATATACGCCTAAGCTATTAAGATATAAGGATATAATATTAGGGAACTAGTTAAGATATATATAGATATATCTAGATTTAGTATTAGCTACGTAATTATATAAGTCTAGGGAGGTATTAATAAGCTACTCTTATATAATATACTCCTATTTATAAAGATATAGCGAAATTATAGTACTTATAAGCGGGAATTATATATAATTATAGAATTCTATAGGAGATACTAATACTATTTCTATATCGAAAAAGTATTAACTATCTATATTAATTACTAACTACTTATATAGTTCCTATTATTAAGCTATTACGATAATATCTATACTTAGTAAGTAATTAAATTATAGCTATTAAACCTAGAAATTTAATATATTTTAAGGGAATATAATAAAGTAATAGATACCTTTTTATAGATAGTATTTAACTTAGTTAAGTATAATAATAATCTATCCTAGTTCGGATACTAGGACGATAATAGTATATAGGTCTAGAAGGATAGCTCTAGAGGCTATTAAGACTTAATATAGTAAGCTATAGAGAAGTATAAAGCTAAACGATTAGCGGCCTAGTAGCTAGTATTAGATATAATATCCCTAAGCTATCTAACTAGCTTATAACCTTATATATTATAGAGAGCTAAGTCTAATATTCTAGTTTAGGACTTTAAGTTAAGAATTCTATTAAATATAAAACTATTAAGGGATCGTATTTTATCTATATATATATCGAACGCTATACTTAGACTTCTAGGGATAGGTAAGTATATAAAATCCTAATAATATAAGGATATTATTACCTTCTTAATATTAATTATAATCGATAGTACTTAGAATAAGTATTAAAGGAGGACTATTATTTCCTAAGCTATTTATTTTAAGATCGAGAATATAAAACTCCTCTATTATATAGGTAAAGGCCTATAATAGCTATATTTAGTTAAGAATAAAATAGTAAATATATTAAAGGCCGTATATAATAATATAGGCTATTAGGGGCCTAACTCTATAAGAAGGAAATTAACGGTATTAATATATTAGCTTTATATAGTATTAGATATTATCGACTATATTACTAGCTACTAGATATACGTAAAATATTAGCCTAATAAGCTAAAGGCTCCTCCTATAGATATATAGGTTAATAAACTATTCTAACTTATAGGTATCGATTACCTAGGACCTTTTCTAGTTACTAATAGGGGCTACCGCTATATCCTAGTAATAGTAGACTACTTTAGTAGATTTACTTAGGCCTTCCCGATAATAGGAACTATAGCTATGGAGATATTTAGGGTTATATTATCCTAAATAGCTAAGATTAGAATATTACTATTAGCTTTTTACCTAGATACTAGATTAGCCTTTATAGCTATAGAATTCATAGATAGCCTAGCCTATATAGCCGTAAGCGTAATTCTAGGACTAGCTTAGTTATATAAAAGCTTTAGTATAATAGAAGTAATTAATTAATTAATATAATAGGTAATAAACTATATAGGGGCTAGCTATATAAACTAGGACCTAGACTATCGATAGTATACTAAAGCCCTAAACTCTAAGTATATAGCTATAGTAGGTTACTTACTATATAAGATTATATATAGGATATTATTAATTAGTAATATAGAGTAATAATACTTATCCCTATCTAGGATATTATTACTAATAATTATAATTAGACTTAACTAGAGGCTAGAATATAGCTTATCCTCCTAGGCTAATATTATAGAAGTATAGATAGCCCGAATAGAGTTCTATCGAGACTATATTTACTATAATTCTAGAGAGAGAGCTATTATTATTACTAAGCACTAGCTCTAGACTATATAGCTATTTATTGCTAGTATACTAGTAATACTAGTCTAGGAGGGTAAACTACCGAAACTAGAAGCCCGATAGAGGGGGCCTTTCTAGATATTAGAATGCTATAGATAGAGGATATATAGGATTAAGAAGCTAGATAATATACCTATAGCCCTAGAACGATACTAGGACTATCTAAAGGAGTTTCGATTATAATAAGGATATTTAGCTATAGAAAATAGATAGCTATTATTTAAGAAGCTATTAAGAAGGCTAAGGTATAAGACTAAGATAGTCGTAATATAATGAAAATAGCTACTTTAGAAGGAGGTTATTAATATAGTTATTTTAAAAGAGGGTTATTAATATAATTATATTAGAAGAGGATACGTTAAATAGGCCTTAGAGGTATTTCTAAGAGAGCTTATAGCTACTTAGATTAGATAGGAGGGAAGGAACGGTAATTATAATACTATACTTAAGTTTCTTCTTTCTTCTTCTTCCTATACCTCTTCCTCTTTTCTTCCTCCTTTACCTCTTACTATATCTATATTATTATTTACTTTCTTAATTACTTACTCTACTTTATTATATATACTCTTCTTTAATTTATATACTTTAAGAGCTCTAGCTCTAGAGGAGATATAATTTATAATATCTTATTTATTTATTTTAATGATTTACTCCTTCTAATTATATATCTTATTACTAGAAGTCTAAAATAAGAATAGGAAGGTTAGGGGAACTTATTATAAGGCTAGAAACTAATAGGTAAACCCTTAAGATTACGGTCCTTCTTAGCTATTATATCTAATTATTATCCTTAATTCTTCTATAACTATTTACCTACGATTTTTACTTACGATTATTTACCTTATAATTTAATATATATCTAAAGGAGCCTAATATAAATAACTTAATTATTATATAGACCCTAAGCTAGGGTTAGCTAGAGCTAGTAACCTAGCTAGTATCCTAAGCTATTACTAACTATTTAATTAAGGAATTAACCGATAATATAGTTATTAAGGAGGATACTTAGAGCTAGTCCGATAATACCCTAGAGGATTATTTATAAGAAGCTAGTCTTATAGACGTTAATATTAATAGTAACCTTAAGAGTCTAGAAACGGTTATACTATAGCGTATTCGATAATTTATAGAGGAGCTTATAATAGAGGGTTTAATTAAGAGCTATTTTATATTTATTACTAAATTAATTAAAGTCCTTAATAAATAGATTCGCCTATATTAACCTAGCTAGCCTAGATAAACTATAATTAGACTATATCGTACCTAGGACGGATCCGGATAGGTAATCGTCTCTTAGCTAGCTCGTTACTCTAATATATTAGCTCTAGAGCCTAAATTATAGAACCCGAGACTAGATAGTAATATTATTATAGTATCCGTAGACGATAGCTTTTATTATAGATAGGATAATAAGATTAAATACTTATTCTATTATAGAGGAAAATATTCGTAAATAGTTGTTACGACCTGGCAGCTTCCGAAGGGGGAACAACTGTCAGAGGGTTAGGG